>NW_022989760.1:0-38904 GCF_902827175.1 Gymnodraco acuticeps | reverse complement strand
GTGGTGTGTGTGTGTTGGTTTGGTGTCCGTTGTTGTGTTGGGTGTGTGTGTGGTGTGTGGATGTATGTGGTGTGTGTGTTATGGGTGTGTGGTGTGTGTGTTGTGTGTGTGTGAGTGTGTGTGTGTGTGTGTGTGTGCGTGTGTTGTGTGTGTGTGTGTGTGTGTGTGTGTGGTGGTGTGTGTGTGTGTGTGTGCTTGTGTGTGTGTGTGTGGTGTGTGTGTGTGTGTGTGTGTGTGTATAGATATATACTTTTCTTCCAGGTAGAAAACCGGCGCAGGAAACTGAGCGTAGCAGCAGAGAAACAGGGAGGGATTCATTATAGGATCAAAATTAGGATTCAAATATAAAGATTCTAGCGGAGGCTGGTCCTGCTGCCATGTTGGAGTGATCGAAAGTTTAAAATACACGAGTCCACTGTTTGTGTCCCGTGTAAAAGCAGAATTAAAAACACGTGTGGTGCTGTAATAAAGAAATGCTGGTTCATGGTTCAGAAAAATGTATTTCCTCCGTTTTCACGTAAAGAACGACTGAGCATCTGAAGATTCAACATATTGTCATTACGTAGTACAGGTTCTATGTAACGAAATGGTTTCTCTGCATTTGACCCATCCTAGGGAGCGGTGCCTTGCTCAGGGACACCTCGGTATAACACTTGGTCTTTCCGGGACTTGAACTGGTGACCTTCCAGTTGCCAAGCCGAGTCCCTATGGACTTCGCCACCACCGCCCTTTTGAACGCCTGAACGTAAAGAACGACTGAGCATCTGTCATGGGTTAGAAGTATTACATGTTTCTTATGGATGCCCAGTGATCTCCATTCAGTGAAATACATGTCGTAACATATTGGGAAGAGTTGGGCGAAGAGTTGGGTGAAGAGTTGGGCGTAGGTAATTAATGATTCATTTGCGAGTTAAGATTTCCAGATGAATCATGAGCTTCAGGCCCTTGTTTCAACATAAAGGCTGAGTTCAGTTGTGTTCGGTGAGTTTTCTCCACTTTGTTTTGTTGTATCTCCGTCAGGAAGGTGAAGGATGTGTTTATCTGATAAATACACCGTGGACTTATTTTTAATATATATTCAAATGTGAAATATCTATCTTGCGGATTAGTCTCGTCTTCTGCTGCAATTTGTGTAAATTGTTGGCATATGTTTAAAAATACATATCCCAATAACTCTTGGCATTAAAAACAATAATATAACATTTATATAATTATCCAAATAGTAGCAGGGCAAGATGACCGAAATGTGCCTCATTAGATTTTTTTAAAAGCCCAGAAAGGAATACCGTTTCTTCCGTTTTCTTCACCGTTACTGACTCATATCGTGAGTCTGCATCCTTCTGCAGCTTTTCTTCGTGCTTCGGTCTCTCGTTGCTTCATGTTGTCGACCTTCCTCCTGCAGATTGGGATCTTTTATCCCTCGAACAAAAGGTGTGACTTCCCCTTCAACACAATGCATTCAGCTCTGATTGGTGGAGATGAACACTTGCCTTGACTTGCTGTGGTTTATTCACAGCGTTAACCTCCATTGAACGAGATATTCACACTGGGAACACATAAACCTTTAGACATCAGCAGAACAAAGGGATTATCTGGGGACATTTCTCTATAAATATAGTTCCTTCTCCGGGTGGTAAGTGAAGGTTTGGGAGATATGTTGGATTTTACTCAATGACAGGGAAACCTAAATACTTTGGAAATGCTTTTTTCATTTGACGTGGGTTTAAATGACCAAAAACAAAGTACAACATGTATCATCATACTGCTCATAAATCATCACACTTTAGCTTTAGCTAAATCTGCTGCAAACAGACACAAAATGACCACTAGGAGACACAAAATGACCACAAGGAGACACAAAATGACCACAAGGAGACACAAAATGACCACAAGGAGACACAAAATGACCACAAGGAGACACAACATGACCACAAGGAGACACAAAATGACCACAAGGAGACACAAAATGACCACAAGGAGACACAACATGACCACAAGGAGACACAAATGACCACAAGGAGACACAAAATGACCACTAGGAGACACAAAATGACCACAAGGAGACACAAAATGACCACAAGGAGACACAAAATGACCACAAGGAGACTCAAAATGACCACAAGGAGACACAAAATGACCACAAGGAGACACAAAATGACCAATAGGAGACACAAAATGACCACAAGGAGACACAAAATGACCACAAGGAGACACAAAATGACCACAAGGAGACACAAAATGACCACAAGGAGACACAAAATGACCACTAGGAGACACAAAATGACCACAAGGAGACACAAAATGACCACAAGGAGACACAAAATGACCACAAGGAGACACAAAATGACCACTAGGAGACACAAAATGACCACAAGGCAAAATGACCACTAGGAGACACAAAATGACCACAAGGAGACACAAAATGACCACTAGGAGACACAAAATGACCACAAGGCAAAATGACCACTAGGAGACACAAAATGACCACAAGGAGACACAAAATGACCACTAGGAGACACAAATGACCACAAGGAGACACAAAATGACCACAAGGAGACACAAAATGACCACAAGGAGACTCAAAATGACCACAAGGAGACTCAAAATGACCACAAGGAGACACAAAATGACCACAAGGAGACTCAAAATGACCACAAGGAGACACAAAATGACCACAAGGAGACACAAAATGACCACAAGGAGACTCAAAATGACCACAAGGAGACACAAAATGACCACAAGGAGACACAAAATGACCACTAGGAGACACAAAATGACCACAAGGAGACACAAAATGACTACAAGGAGACACAAAATGACCACAAGGAGACACAAAATTACTACAAGGAGACATAAAATGACCACAAGGAGACACAAAATGACCACAAGGAGACACAAAATGACCACAAGGAGACACAAAATGACCACAAGGAGACACAACATGACCACAAGGAGACACAAAATGACCACAAGGAGACACAAAATGACCACTAGGAGACACAAAATGACCACAAGGAGACACAAAATGACCACAAGGAGACTCAAAATGACCACAAGGAGACACAAAATGACCACAAGGAGACACAAAATGACCACTAGGAGACACAAAATGACCACAAGGAGACACAAAAATGACCACAAGGAGACACAAAATGACCACAAGGAGACACAAAATGACCACAAGGAGACACAAAATGACCACTAGGAGACACAAAATGACCACAAGGAGACACAAAATGACCACAAGGAGACACAAAATGACCACAAGGAGACCCAAAATGACCACTAGGAGACACAAAATGACCACAAGACAAAATGACCACTAGGAGACACAAAATGACCACAAGGAGACACAAAATGACCACTAGGAGACACAAAATGACCACAAGGGCAAATGACCACTAGGAGACACAAAATGACCACAAGGAGACACAAAATGACCACTAGGAGACACAAAATGACCACAAGGAGACACAAAATGACCACAAGGAGACACAAAATGACCACAAGGAGACTCAAAATGACCACAAGGAGACTTAAAATGACCACAAGGAGACACAAAATGACCACAAGGAGACTCAAAATGACCACAAGGAGACACAAAATGACCACAAGGAGACACAAAATGACCACAAAGAGACTCAAAATGACCACAAGGAGACACAAAATGACCACAAGGAGACACAAAATGACCACTAGGAGACACAAAATGACCACAAGGAGACACAAAATGACTACAAGGAGACACAAAATGACCACAAGGAGACACAAAATTACTACAAGGAGACATAAAATGACCACAAGGAGACACAGAATGACAAGAAACTGATCAAAGGACCTCAAACGGTTGCAAAAGTATCAGAATGAGACATAAAATGAGAAGAAAGAGATGTAAAATGACTTTGATAAGACCAAGAACAGATCAAACATCAAACTTTAGCTTTAGCCGTAACTCCATCTGCTGCAAAGAGACACAAAAAGACCACAAAACGACTTAAAAAGGTTGTAAAATCACCCCAATGAGACCCAAAAGGACCCCAATGAGACCCAAAAGGACCCCAATGAGACCCAAAAGGACCCCAATGAGACCCAAAAGGACCCCAATGAGACCCAAAAGGACCCCAATGAGACCCAGAATGACCCCAATGAGACCCAAAAGGACCCCAATGAGACCCAAAAGGACCCCAATGAGACCCAAAAGGACCCCAATGAGACCCAAAAGGACCACAATGAGACCCAAAAGGACCCCAATGAGACCCAAAATGACCCCAATGAGACCCAAAAGGACCCCAATGAGACCCAAAATGACCCCAATGAGACCCAAAAGGACCACAATGAGACCCAAAAGGACCCCAATGAGACCCAAAATCACCCCAATGAGACCCAAAAGGACCACAATGAGACCCAAAAGGACCCCAATGAGACCCAAAAGGACCCCAATGAGACCCAAAATGACCCCAATGAGACCCAAAATGACCCCAATGAGACCCAAAAGGACCACAATGAGACCCAAAAGGACCCCAATGAGACCCAAAATCACCCCAATGAGACCCAAAAGGACCCCAATGAGACCCAAAATGACCCCAATGAGACCCAAAAGGACCACAATGAGACCCAAAAGGACCCCAATGAGACCCAAAAGGACCCCAATGAGACCCAAAATGACCCCAATGAGACCCAAAAGGACCACAATGAGACCCAAAAGGACCCCAATGAGACCCAAAATGACCCCAATGAGACCCAAAAGGACCACAATGAGACCCAAAATGACCCCAATGAGACCCAAAAGGACCACAATGAGACCCAAAATGACCCCAATGAGACCCAAAAGGACCCCAATGAGACCCAAAAGGACCCCAATGAGACCCAAAAGGACCACAATGAGACCCAAAAGGACCACAATGAGACCCAAAAGGACCACAATGAGACCCAAAATGACCCCAATGAGACCCAAAATCACCCCAATGAGACCCAAAAGGACCACAATGAGACCCAAAAGGACCACAATGAGACCCAAAAGGACCCCAATGAGACCCAAAAGGACCACAATGAGACCCAAAAGGACCCCAATGAGACCCAAAAGGACCACAATGAGACCCAAAAGGACCACAATGAGACCCAGAATGACCCCAATGAGACCCAAAATGACCCCAATGAGACCCAGAATGACCCCAATGAGACCCAGAATGACCCCAATGAGACCCAAAATGACCCCAATGAGACCCAAAAGGACCACAATGAGACCCAAAAGGACCCCAATGAGACCCAAAAGGACCACAATGAGACCCAAAATGACCCCAATGAGACCCAAAATGACCCCAATGAGACCCAAAATCACGCCAATGAGACCCAAAAGGACCCCAATGAGACCCAAAATGACCCCAATGAGACCCAGAATGACCCCAATGAGACCCAAAATGACCCCAATGAGACCCATAATGACCCCAATGAGACCCAAAAGGACCCCAATGAGACCCCAGAATGACCCCAATGAGACCCAAAGGACCACAATGAGACCCAAAAGGACCCCAATGAGACCCAGAATGACCCCAATGAGACCCAAAATGACCCCAATGAGACCCAAAATCACGCCAATGAGACCCAAAAGGACCCCAATGAGACCCAAAATGACCCCAATGAGACCCAGAATGACCCCAATGAGACCCAAAATGACCCCAATGAGACCCATAATGACCCCAATGAGACCCAAAAGGACCCCAATGAGACCCAGAATGACCCCAATGAGACCCAAAAGGACCACAATGAGACCCAAAAGGACCCCAATGAGACCCAGAATGACCCCAATGAGACCCAAAATGACCCCAATGAGACCCAGAATGACCCCAATGAGACCCAAAAGGACCCCAATGAGACCCAGAATGACCCCAATGAGACTCAAAAGGACCACAATGAGACCCAAAAGGACCCCAATGAGACCCAAAAGGACCACAATGAGACCCAGAATGACCCCAATGAGACCCAGAATGACCCCAATGAGACTCAAAAGGACCAGAATGAGACCCAGAATGACCCCAATGAGACCCAGAATGACCCCAATGAGACTCAAAAGGACCCTAATGAGACCCAAAATGACACTAAAGATTTCAAAAAGACCCACAAATACAACTACATAGAGCCTGGTCACCGCTTGTATCTTCATGCATCTGATAAATGCTCTAACTCTGGGGTCCAGGTCACTTTATCCTTACCCTCAGCTGCTCTCTGTCAACATTACATTAACTCCTGAAAGCTCCGAGTGAATCCTCTGAAAACAATCAGCAGAACTCCAGGTTGTTTATTTTCAAAGCATGTAATGTGCTGCAGAGCGCTTTAATGCCTCAGTGTTTCACTGCATGCTCTTCCCTGTCGCTGTGGATTAGTGACGCACGGCTGCACAGCAGAGGAACTCCAGATCATTCTTCTGAAGTCTGAGAGAGAGAGAGAGAGAGAGAGAGAGAGAGAGAGAGAGAGAGAGAGAGAGAGAGAGAGAGAGAGAGAGAGAGAGAGAGAGAGAGAGAGAGAGAGAGAGAGAGAGGAGAGAGAGAGAGAGAGAGAGAGAGAGAGAGAGAGAGAGAGAGAGTTGCTCTACGACAGTGTTTCTCTCTCAAACTTGTTCCTACCAAGGACTCCCCAAATATCCAAAAACAAGAGGCCTACTTTCCATCTGAGAGGGCAAGAGTACACACATCCTTTACTCAAGTAGAAGTACAGATACTTCATGTTTAAAAATACTCTGGTGAAAGTAGAAGTACTGACTAAACTTCTTAAAGAGGCTTTGAAATGTACTTCAGTAAAAAGTACCCATAACTAGCAGCTGTTTTAAAGAGTACCTGACCTCCCTTCATATTAATAGAACAATAATGTCATTGTTAGCTAATGAATGTTTCCATGCTGAACAACGGCAACATGACAACGTTTCCATTGGTCCCTCTTCTTTAGAGAAGACCAGGAAATGATGGATACACGGATCGTGTTCAAATCAATAGGCACGCAATGACTCTAAAGAATAATGATCACGCATCAAACACACATTCAGACTAAAGGAACCAGCTGTTTGGAAAATGAGAGAAGTAGAAAGTACAAGTATTTGAGTTCAACATGTAAGAAGTAGAAAGTACAGGTATTTGTGTTCAACATGTGAGAAGTAGAAAGTACAGGTATTTGAGTTCAACATGTAAGAAGTAGAAAGTACAGGTATTTGTGTTCAACATGTGAGAAGTAGAAAGTACAGGTATTTGTGTTCAACATGTAAGAAGTAGAAAGTACAGGTATTTGAGTTCAACATGTAAGAAGTAGAAAGTACAGGTATTTGAGTTCAACATGTAAGAAGTAGAGAGCACAGGTATTTGAGTTCAACATGTAAGAAGTAGAAAGTACAGGTATTTGTGTTCAACATGTAAGAAGTAGAAAGTACAGGTATTTGTGTTCAACATGTAAGAAGTAGAAAGTACAGGTATTTGAGTTCAACATGTAAGAAGTAGAAAGTACAGGTATTTGAGTTCAACATGTAAGAAGTAGAAAGTACAGGTATTTGTGTTCAAAATGTAAGAAGTAGAAAGTACAGGTATTTGAGTTCAACATGTTAGAAGTAGAAAGTACAGGTATTTGAGTTCAACATGTAAGAAGTAGAAAGTACAGGTATTTGAGTTCAACATGTAAGAAGTAGAAAGTACAGGTATTTGAGTTCAACATGTAAGAAGTAGAAAGTACAGGTATTTGTGTTCAACATGTAAGAAGTAGAAAGTACAGGTATTTGTGTTCAACATGTAAGAAGTAGAAAGTACAGGTATTTGAGTTCAACATGTGAGAAGTAGAAAGTACAGGTATTTGTGTTCAACATGTAAGAAGTAGAAAGTACAGGTATTTGAGTTCAACATGTAAGAAGTAGAAAGTACAGGTATTTGTGTTCAACATGTAAGAAGTAGAAAGTACAGGTATTTGTGTTCAACATGTAAGAAGTAGAAAGTACAGGTATTTGGGTTCAACATGTAAGAAGTAGAAAGTACAGGTATTTGGGTTCAACATGTAAGAAGTAGAAAGTACAGGTATTTGGGTTCAACATGTAAGAAGTAGAAAGTTCAGGTATTTGGGTTCAACATGTAAGAAGTAGAAAGTACAGGTATTTGGGTTCAACATGTAAGAAGTAGAAAGTTCAGGTATTTGAGTTCAACATGTGAGAAGTAGAAAGTACAGGTATTTGTGTTCAACATGTAAGAAGTAGAAAGTACAGGTATTTGAGTTCAACATGTAAGAAGTAGAAAGTACAGGTATTTGTGTTCAACATGTAAGAAGTAGAAAGTACAGGTATTTGAGTTCAACATGTAAGAAGTAGAAAGTACAGGTATTTGAGTTCAACATGTAAGAAGTAGAAAGTACAGGTATTTGAGTTCAAAATGTAAGAAGTAGAAAGTACAGGTATTTGAGTTCAACATGTAAGAAGTAGAAAGTACAGGTATTTGAGTTCAACATGTAAGAAGTAGAAAGTACAGGTATTTGGGTTCAACATGTAAGAAGTAGAAAGTACAGGTATTTGTGTTCAACATGTAAGAAGTAGAAAGTACAGGTATTTGGGTTCAACATGTAAGAAGTAGAAAGTTCAGGTATTTGGGTTCAACATGTAAGAAGTAGAAAGTTCAGGTATTTGGGTTCAACATGTAAGAAGTAGAAAGTACAAGTATTTGGGTTCAACATGTAAGAAGTAGAAAGTACAAGTATTTGGGTTCAACATGTAAGAAGTAGAAAGTTCAGGTATTTGGGTTCAACATGTAAGAAGTAGAAAGTACAAGTATTTGTGTTCAACATGTAAGAAGTAGAAAGTACAGGTATTTGTGTTCAACATGTAAGAAGTAGAAAGTACAGGTATTTGTGTTCAACATGTAAGAAGTAGAAAGTACAGGTATTTGTGTTCAACATGTAAGAAGTAGAAAGTACAGGTATTTGTGTTCAACATGTAAGAAGTAGAAAGTACTGATACCAGAAAATGTACTTAAGTACAAGGAAGTATTTGTACTCCAATACTTCCCACCTCTGCTCACCACTCCAACAGTTTATAACAAATGACAGCTTAACTTCTGCATCGCCTCGTTCACACATTAAATCAACAACACAGATACAACTACAGATTCTACAAGCATTTTGTTCATATGTGATTTAAAATGCTCGTAGTTGTTACACCTCATGTGAAATGTAGACTACATTTATTACGGAGTTTATATCCGAGCCGACGGACTCACAGATCGTTTTCTACTGAGAGAGAAATGCACAATTCACTGCATGTCACTGTACGATACAAACCGCCGCGGTGGATTTTCTAAATCAAATACAATAAATCGATGGTTGCAGGCCGGAGGTTAACATGAATTCAACATTAAAGACGAGTTAATTATTTAAACTGTTCCATTTATTTAGCATTGTTTACGCACTCATTGACCGCGTGTCTCTGTTGCCTAAACTAGCCATTTTTAAACAATTTGAGAAACAAAGAATTTATTATTTATTTATTTCAAATGTGAAATGTTACCAATATACTCACGAACCACACTTTGAAAAACACTGCTCTACGAACAGGTTCAAGTATTATAATAATTCATAATTAGGTGAAATAATCATGTTGTATTATAATTCCTGTATTAAAATACATTACAATCCCTGCTATAACGCATTATAATGGGACAACAACTACTATAATTGCTCACAATATGCAATTGTCTTGCCCTTAGAGGTCTCTCAGTTGAGAACAAGGACTTATAGGATGTATAATTATAATTTACTTAGTTCAAATGTGAAATGTTACCAATATACTCACGGACAACACTTTGAGAAACATTGCTCTACGAATAGGTTCAACACGACTCTGTTTATAATGTTTCAGTCCTGAGGTTTCAGGACCTGCTGGACTTCCTGATTCACCTTCAATTACATTTCAATTTCATTTCATTCTGCTTCAGTTTCTGCAGTTTCATCCTCGTTACGCCGCATTAGTGTCAGCGTTTCTGTGGAGCGATGCTTCTCGTTCGCTCTGTAAACTCGGTGTTATCCAGGTCCACCGCTCTCAATTTGATCTCATTCAGACTCGTTTCAGGTGATCCATTCACGATAAGGTACATTCATCTCGTTTGACTCTCTTCAGTTTATAATAGTCTTGTTTAATCACTGCAGAAAAAAAATGTTTATACAGCTGGCCCGAGCATCTGCATAAACAAGACTTAGAAAGAATAAACCAAGAGGCAATCGGAGACGTCCGATAAGGCTGTGGAAACTAGCCCAGCTGTGTTTTGTATTGGCTCCAACATTAAATGAAGTCCTCCCCGGCCCTTACTACACGTTTGCACCAAGTTTCCTGACTGGGCAGGTAGATGTTCGGTAATCCTGCTGAAAAACAACTAACCAAATTGAAACCCAACCCGTTTTTGGAGGGAACCATTTGAAGTCATTCGAGCAACCGTAAAGTTTAATGCTTTTTCATGCATTTACATACCACCAAACTACATTTAACTGTTGAATACATTATTAGGTTTAGGGGCAAAGCCTTGCGTCAACCAGCAAAATATCTCAATAAGCCACGTTTCAACCAGGAAGAGACTCAAAATGACCATAAATAGATATAGATATAGTGGCTCAGTCAGTAGGGGCTTGGACTGGGAGCCGTCGCTGGTTCAAGTCCCCGAACAGACTTACATTATAAAGTGTGGACTGCTACTTGGAGAGGTCCCAGTTCACCTCTTCGGCCCTGCATGAAGACAAATGACCACAAAACGACTTAAAAAGGTTGTAAAATGATCCCAATGAGACCCTGCCGAGGTGCCCTTATTTAAATGGTTAGGGTCTAAAAGCTGAAAACACTGTATCCAGTCCTCTTTATACATCAATGGTTACAACAGAGACAAATGTTCAAAGTCCAGGAGTAAGTTAAAAAAGGAGACAAAGTGACGTCTTAGAAAGTTCTAGGAATATTTAATAAAGTAGCGTTGTAGTGGTTTTTACAGAAAGTATTCACAGCGCTGTGAGCAGAAGAAGAGAGAGCGTCTCCCCGTACATTTCAAATATATATGATTCCTTTTCCTCATCTCATTGGTTGCATCGACGAGGGGTGTGTCTTCCTTGTGCTTTCGTGATTAATATTGCGTCAAATAAGGAGACGTTGTGTGTTTCATGTGTAACACCACAGGTCACTTCTCCCTATATTCTCATTCATAACATTCTGTTTGCTACATCCTAACGGCTAAAGACAAAGAGACTTCGTGTAACAGGAAGTACAGCTAATAGAGAGGCGAAGTCCCTCCCTTTCCGGTGGAACACATGGGACCTTGTTTCGGAAAAATTATGTATTGAAGTCAATAGCGAGAGAAAACATATCTTTCGATCCCGGTTGAATTGTGCCATGTATGTACACATATGATGTTTGTCAATTTAAAAGATAATTTCCACGTCAAAAAAGTCACAGTTTGTCGTAAAACTGTTGAAATATAAGACTATAAAAAATACACAAATCCCAGAGTCGCGTAAGTGATGTCAAAACCGATGTCATAATTGTTTTCCTCCGCTAAATATAAGAGATAGTTAAGATAAGATAACTTTAACACAATGCCTAGTACCAGGCTGTTATCATACCAGCAATGGGTCGTGCTCGTTCTTTCGCTTCCCGTCTGATGAAAGGACCAGGAGTGGCTGGATCAAGTTAGCTACCTAGCTAGTAGCTAGCACGTTAGTTAGCATTACAGCAGGGCCGGCCCTTGGCATAGGCAGTATAGGCGAATGCTAAGGGCGCATCAATCAATGGGGGGCGCCGACACTTTAAAAATGTTTTATTTCATAACAACACAATTTTCCGATTTTGGATCAACAAAGTACATCTTATTACCTTATACTAACAGAACTACGCCTATATTGCGTACAGCGCCCATAAACGATGGCGCACCCCCCCCCAAATCAAGTTGAACTGCCCCAGCCCCAGTAAAAACCAGAGGTTTATGTGAAATAGTTCTTTTTTTTTAAATAATGGTTTTAGTGTGCAATTATAGGTTTTCATTTTCTATTTGTGTTCATTTAAAATAAATCAAACTCCCCAAAAAACGTACACAGCTTCTGTGTGCTTTTATCAACATTGGAATTGACTGTGTAAGCGGCTGCGGGGGGGGGGGGAGCTTTAGAGAGCTCTCTCCTGAAAGACTGAGAGGCTCTGATAACCTCAGCTCGGTGAGGTAAAGGCACACCTTTATATGATCATTATAGTTATAAACAAATAAGAGAATAGATTTTCATATATTGTCTTATAGTATAAAATACTATATGACAGTAAAAAAAAGTTGTTATTAATAAACAAGAATACAGTTCTGTTTCATCTGGGTGTTGAGATGTTTCCATAGATGTCTTCATGTTGCTCTCAAAGTGCAGCAGATTGATGCTTTTAACTTCAATATTAAAAAATCAGTTCCTTCCTGTTGTCACTCGTGTTTCCTCGAGGCCTCTTCACATACAGATGAAGAGCTCTCCGTGCACAGAGACCCTCCAAAACACAGAGCGTCTGCAGAAACGTGATCAACACGAGGAGAGCAGCGAGAGGAGAGTCGAGGGGAAGCATTAATGAGCAGCTCTTCATCCAGAGAGCAAAGAGGGGGGAGCATTCATAAGAAAATCCTTTATTAAAGCAATAATCACAATACTTAAAGACAATTTCCGTTGTTTAATTGGCTTCAATTACTGTTTCTGTCCCAGGAGACGTTATTTTGTTCAAGTTCTGTAACAAAAAAACAGTTTTAAAGCCATTTTACCTTAAAATAAGTGCGTTAAGGGTCATTTCTCCTCAGATTTTACAACTAATGCTCAGTTTACCTATATCAGAAAGGACATCGATTTCTATTGTGGTATAACACTTAATCTATATGTATAGTTCAATGTAAAAAATGCATTTTAAACATATTTAGAATGCATTTTAATACACTTATACCTAAATAATAAGGTATACTCACTCATAAGTATGGATAATGCATATAATAAAGGTTTTTTCCTGATTTATAGGGTCAAGTATTCCCTAAGTAATGTATAATTAGGTGAAAGAATCATGTTGTATTATAACTCCTGTTGATAAGATACTTACACTGCTATAACGCATTATAATGGCACAAAAGGATTACTCCTCCGCAGGTCAAACAAAGATATTATGGGATGTTCACTGCTGGTTTAATGTTTAATAAGCAGGTTGAACAGAATCTGTATTACAGTTTCCACATTAACCCCGACTACGTTTCATTATATTTTAAACATCCCTTTTCCTTGACCTCCCCCCCGCTGAGTGCTGTTTTATTAACGACACACAAAGACGTCTCATTATTATTTCTTCTTCTTCTTCTTTTGAACCTTTCAACCTCACCTTCACTCCCCGAAGGAAACAGTAATCAGGACGAGAAACGTTTATCGAGGCGAACACGAGTTACTCTGAGAGGCAGAATAAAAGGGAATTAATGACACACACACACACACACACACACACACACACACACACATATTCACAGTAGCTTTAACACCATTCTTAATCATTTGGACAAAGTTTCCTTTAAATGGTGTCATTTTTGAGTCACTTGATATTAATTAAACTTCAAATTATGTAGTGATTCAAACGACTCCTACTGACTTAAGTCAAATCATAATAGTTCTTCTACTTTTTGATCCCTAGTTTTAAAAAATTTTGGGGATATTTGACCTTGTTGTTTGCGTCCAATATGTATTCATCATTCGTTATGGTTCTACAACACAGCCTGACGGGTACGTTTAAACCGTAAAATAAGGCATAATGTTAACTATAATGTAACCCTTTCCTCATACTTTATTTTTAGCCACCATAAACTAGTTTGGTTAGCAGTAAACTGATTTGAGAAAAGCTTAAATCCAGCCATAATCTCATTGATTTGATTATGTTTTCTTTACATATTTAAGTCACGAGATATTATTAAAACACAAAATGATTAACCGATTAAAAGTTTGAGAAGTGTATATTGTACTTTTAGAATCCACGTCCAGTGGATAGGATCTATAGTTTGATAGATATTCCATGTAAAGTTAGCGTCAACCCTCACAGGGTGAAAACAGTATTTCCGGTCTCGAAGTTTTCATAATAAAACCGTATTCCCCTCACTGTCAAATGATTTTAAAGTGATATCTGCAGTACTCATCCACTAAAAAAAAAAGTGTATCCTTGTTAATTACACAACATTAATTGGTTTAAATTGTGTACACTGCTTTTGTGTTTTTCCCATAGGTTTTCCTCTTTCGATTCTGAGACACATTTATTTTTTTCAGAGGTTTTGATAGGCTAAAACATCGAACTACCCATAATCCTCAGCTATCGTTGAAGCTCGGTGATTGGATGTTTTAGCCGCAATGCACATTGGGATATGGTGTTTATGTGATGTGAAATCCGAAAACATAAACAAAAAATAACAATAATACTTTATTCCGAGTGTGCTTGCTTTTCTCTTTGGAAGTCATCACATAACGGCATTGTAATACACGGTTCGGCTGCATTAAATATTACATATCTGCCGTAGTTCTCTATTTATAGAGCCCTGATGAGAAGACTTCTAGACAAACAGGAGAACTGCCGCCGAACCTGAATACGTGACATGGATCATAAATATATCAGCAATTAAACAACATCTTCAATTTCTCTTCACACAATACGTCTCCTTGCAGTATCAATACTAATTCGGCTGACTTTTATATTTGATCCAATTGGTAGATAGGTTATATTTACACCATAACGGTGCACAGCTGATATAAAAGGACTTGTAGTTTTTAAAGATATTACTGATTTTCTTTGCATTAAAGAATGTAAATACTGAGTTGAGAGAATAGTCAGGGGTTTTGGGTGATGGCAGAAAACTATGGAATCAGAACTATGGAATCAGAATTTCAATAGCTTACCAATAATCGACGGATATGCCTTTCTGTCTGTGATGTTTTACAAATCAGATATTAATGTGTAGAAGTAAAACATGAGAAATAGTATAGCAATATCCTGTCAAATGATGTAAAAACATGAATAAAACTAAATATCTTCAGATGTTCTACATACACAAGTGTCCTACACTAATAATACAAAGTTAGTATGGCATTGTATGCTGTGTATTATTTGCAACATCTTCAGAAACTACCTTTCCAACCCCTCACCAGTTGACTGTTACAGGTCTATACAGGTTCATGGTACAATGCATAAGCTTCAAATCGAGAGACTGAAACTGTATTTTTCTTTACCGTTTTGTTTTAATTTCACAATGAAGTTAATAGTAATATTATGTTTGATATTATTATGTTTTATTAACTAGACCACTGGGTCATGTTTGGTGTTACAAATATCAAAACAATATACGTGTGTCATAAACTAAACATATAAAAAGTATAATTGATTGTGTTAACACTTTAAACTTGACAGTTTTTTAACGTCTAGTGGTTAAAGCACGTTATTGAAATGTTTTTGTTGAATATGTTATATTTGAGGAAATAATGTAAATATTAAGAGCCTACATACAAAATAGGGGCAAAGTAGAAGGTCAATGACAGAAATATAGAATATAAAATATCAAGAAAATACTGTAGTGATCTCTACAATAAAACAGTTTAGTGCAGGACGTCCAAAGATATTAATATGAGGATGTGCAAAACAGACCAACTTATCAGCCTTTATTTAAACATTAAAGATTACTCTAATTTAAGGTCTTCTTTTGAATAAGAAAAACACTTTGGGGGTATCAACAGATAAATATTAAGTATTAAGTACTTAACGTTTAATATATTGCATAGTTTATTTTGGCACTTGTCAATCACCTTCCCTGATTTTGACTCAGGTGTAACTAAAGTCTGATTTAAGGGTTGTTTATATTTCACATCATTAATCAGAATCTGCAAAGTAACTAAAATAAATGTAGTGGATTAAAAATACCAGGTTAACCTCTGAATTGTAGTGGAGTAGAATTACAAAGTAACAATAAATTGCATGTTGTACAGCTGCTGTAACAAAAACATTTCCCAACTTGGGACCAATAAAGTATATCTTATCTTATCTTAAGATGATCGAAGGCTACTGCCATATTTTCAACATTTGCCTCTGAACCTTGACAAGTGCATGTTTCAGGCTTATCAATTAACAACAGGAGGGATCACAGACATGACCCCTAGATTCCACCGGGTCCGTCTGCGTCGCGTTACGGCCGCGTTACGGCCGTGTTACGGCTGCGCTGCGGCGTTTGACAAGATCGCGGCTACTCGAGTCAATAGGGTCCACCAGACACGCCGCGTTACGGCTCAGAAGCGTCCCAGAAGCGTCTCGCCGCTGGGCTCTGCTCGAAATAGGATTCAAGTCTATTTTTTCCGACGCGAGGCGTTGCAGAGGCGGCGGGCAGGAAGTGGACCGGTGACAGCATCCGGCCCATCCCCCAAATAAACTAATTTGCAGCAGACCCTATCCCTCCGTAGTCTTTCAAGTAGGAGGAGAAATGCCATAGTTCTCCTCCGGTTTACAGGCACTGTGTAAATTATATATATAGAATAATTCTGATGATGAATGCATTTTTTACCACTAAAATACAGCAACACATCTTTGATTCATGTCGTTTATAACTGGGATATTACAAGTATTATTAACTTTGTCTGTATAAAAAGTAGCCTGTCCAGGAAATATGCACAAATCAACAAAAACTGCGAGCCGGCAGGTAAGACGCTCCGCTTCTGAAATGCTTCTGAAATGCTTCTGAAACACTCCTGAAACGTCCCCGGTAGGGTATGACGCCGGAGGAGGCCGGACCAAAACCGCGGCGCAGCTGTAACGCGACGCAGACGGACCCGGTGGAATCGAGGGCTAAGACCAGCTGTTAAATAAAGCTCTTCTGACCTTAGCTGGCATGTGTATATATATATTAATGCTGCTCATTATGGGCACAAGCAATTTTCACCCATTTATGAATTATATGTTTTAAATTTGAGTGTTTCGTATCACCTAAACCTCCAGGAATGTACACAGTTTAATACTGGCAACTTCTAATGATGGGAAATACGTCTTTTAAAACTATTATTCTGAGTAGAGACGTGCCATAGAACATGTTGCGAAACACAATAGCCAGCATGTGTAGTTCTGGGGGGGGGGGGGACCAGTTCGTGTCCAGTTTTGAATAGTCTGCCGTGGATTCATTCCATTTGAAAGAGCTCGGTGTAACCTTAGCGCACTGCCTCTCCAACATCCAATCAAAGAGCTTGAGGACTAATCACAGGGTTTGTCAAGCAAAGCGGATGGTGTCATCCCAAACGATAACTGAGGATTATGGGTAGTGTAATGTCTTCGGCCATCCTAAACTCCGAAAAAATCAATCAATCAATCAATCAATGTTTATTTATATAGCCCAATATCACAAATGTTACATTTGTCTCAGTGGACTTCACAGTGTGTACAGAATATCAGTATGACAATACGACACCCTCTGTCCTTAGACCCTCACATCGTACAAGGAAAAACTTCCAGAAGAAACCCACAGTTTAAAGGGAACATGGGAGAAACCTCAGGGAGAGCAACAGAGGAGGGATCCCTCTCCCAGGACGGACAGACGTGCAATAGATGTCGTGTGTAAATTGAAAAGATAATACATTTGCAACATAGGTAGTCCAAATGTTTGGAAATGCATGTGTGTATAATAGGAAGATGAATCCACGAGGATATCCATCCAGGACTTATGATCCAGGACCACAGCCACGACTCAAGATCCAGGGCTCGCGATCCAGGACACAGGACCGCAGGATCATCCATGACTCCGGATCCCAGCATATATAGACACCAAAAAGAAAGACATTTGGGGAAGCTGGGTTAATCGGAACATGAGAGTACACAGGTATAGACAGAGAGAAGGAAGAAGTAAGATGTCCCCCGACAAACTAAGCCTATATCAGCAAAACTAGGGGCTGAATCTAATCAGCCCTAACTATAAGCTTTATCAAAAAGGAAGGTCTTAAGCGCACTCTTAAAAACGGATAGGGTGTCTGCCGCCGGAACACAAACTGGAAGCTGATTTCACAAATCTGGAGCTTGATAAGAAAAGGCGCTGGCTCCCATTGTACTTTTAGAGACTCTAGGAACAACCAACAACCCCGCATTCTTGGAACGCAATGCCCTAGTAGGACAGTAGGGTATAATGAGTTCTTTAAGGTAAGATGGCGCCTGCCCATTAAGGGCTTTGTAGGCGAGAAGAAGAATTTTAAATTCTATCCTGTGTTCAGGGAGCCAGTGTAAGGCAGCCAGAATAGGAGTAATGTGGTCCCTTTTCCTAACTCTGGTTAGTACACGAGCTGCAGCATTTTGAATCAGCTGAAGCGACTTGACTGACTTCTTGGTACACCCTGATAATAAGGAGTTACAATAATCCAGCCTTGAAGTAACAAATGCATGGACTAGTTTCTCAGCATCGTTTTGAGGCAAGATATGCCTGATTTTTGCAATGTTACGTAGATGGAAGTAGGCGGTCCTTGAAATTGATTTTATGTGGGCGTTAAAGGATAAATCCTGATCAAATATAACACCAAGATTCCTTACAGTCTCACTGGAGGCCAAATTAATGCCATCCATAGTTAGTATATCTTTAGATAATTTGTTTCGTAGATTATTCGGGCCAAGTACAATAACTTCAGTTTTGGTCGTGTTTAACATCAAAAAGTTTAAGGTCATCCACGTTTTTAAGTCCTTAAGGCAGTCTTGAATTGTATTTAGATGATTAATTTCATCAGGCTTGATTGATAAATATAGTTGAGTATCATCCGCATAACGATGAACATTTACAGAATGATTCCTTATAATATTGCCTAATGGAAGCATATATAATGTGAACAAAATAGGTCCGAGCACTGAGCCCTGTGGCACTCCATGGCTAACTTTGGTTTGCGTGGAAGATTCATCATTGACACGTACAAACTGAGAGCGTTCAGATAGATAGGACCTAAACCAGCCTAAAGCAGTTCCCTGTATGCCAACTAAGTGCTCTAGTCTTTGCAATAAGATATCATGGTCGATAGTATCAAATGCAGCACTGAGATCGAGCAAAACAAGAATAGAGACAAGTCCTTTGAGGCTATTAGAATGTCATGTGTGACTTTAACCAGAGCTGTCTCTGTGCTATGATGTGTTCTAAAGCCAGACTGAACATCTTCAAATAAATCATTGTTTTTTAAGTAATCACACAACTGTTTTGCGACCGCTTTCTCAAGAATTTTTGAGAGGAACAGAAGATTGGAAATAGGTCTATAATTGGCTAAAACCTCTGGATCGAGGTTGTGCTTTTTAAGAAGCGGTTTTATCACTGCTACTTTGAATGATTGTGGAACATAGCCTGATAATAAAGACATATTCATAATATTTAATAAAGAAGTGCTAATTAATGGAAAAACTTCCTTCAACAGCTTAGTTGGAATTGGGTCTAACATGCACGTTGATGGTTTAGAAGAGAGAATCATTGAATTTAATTGTTCAAGGTTTATGGCTGAAAAGCATTCTAGTTTACTATCTAGTGTAATATTAGAACTTACGTTTCCGGGAGCTGTTGATAACACTATACTGATCAAAGGCAAGAGGTCATTAATTTTGTTTCTAAGAGTAACAATTTTATCGTTAAAAAAGCACATAAAATCATTGCTACTGAGTGCTATGGGAATAGAAGGCTCAATCGAGCTGTGGCTCTCTGTCAGCCTGGCTACAGTGCTGAAAAGAAATCTTGCATTATTCTTATTCTCATCTATTAATGAAGAGTAGTAGGCTGCTCTCGCTTTACGCAGTGCTTTCTTATATTCATTGAGAGTAATATGCCAAATTAAAGGAGATTCTTCAAGTTTAGTGGAACGCCATATCCTTTCAAGTTGTCTCGACTTTTGCTTTATTTTGCGGGTTTCGGCATTATGCCATGGAGCTAATCTATGTTGTTTTATTTTCTTCTTTTTCAAAGGAGCAACAGAGTCTAATTGTATTTGCAGCGCATCTGTAGCACTATCAACAACATGATCAATTTGGGGTGGTGTACATTTTGTATAAGTTTCCTCCCTTACATGCAGACATGCTATCGAGTTAAGTATTGGTGGAATCTCTTCCTTAAATTTGGCTATAGCACTAACAGTGGGTTGGTTTATTTACACTCTGACAGAAACCAACAGAATCTAATATAGAGTTAAATGCAACAGTAAGGCTATTTTTATCATCGTCAACATGAATATTAAAGTCACCTACGATAATTACTTTATCTGTTTTAAGAACCAAAGTTGATAAAAACTCAGAGAGTTCTGATAAGAATTCTGAATAAGGACCTGGTGCACGGTACACTGTAACAAATAAGATTGGCTCCAAAGTTTTCCAGGTCGGATGCGTAAGACTAAAAACGAGACTTTCAAAGGAGGTATAATTTAATTTTGGTTTAGTATTGATAATTAAACTTGAGTCAAAGATTGCTGCAACTCCACCTCCTCGGCCCGTGCCTCGGGCAAAATGAGTATTGATATGGCTGGGTGGAGTGGACTCATTTATGCTGACATATTCTTCATGTCTCAACCAAGTTTCAGTGAGAGAGCATATATCAATATTATAATCTGATATTAAATCATTTACCAATATTGCTTTAGATGCTAGAGATCTTATGTTTAAGAGACCACATTTAATCTTCCTGTTTTGTTGCACTATAGTAGTTGTTACATTTACTTTTATTAGGTTATTATGTATGACACCTCTATTAGGTTTTACCTTAAATTGTCCATGGGCAGACACACACACCGCTAATATTGGGTATTTTATTGGGTTCGGGATTCCTATGGATGACTGCCTAGGAGAGAGCGCAGAGAAGCGTGTAAGACTGCGACTCAGCCTCCTGGTCTCAACTCCAGTTTGTCATGGATTAAGTCCACAAAGCCCTGAAATGTTTGCCGAAATGAGATCTGCACCTTCCAAAGTAGGATGAATGCCGTCTCTCTTAATCAGACCAGGTTTTCCCCAGAAGGCTGTCCAATTATTTAATGCATGTGACTGTGGAGGCTTCGGTCTCTAATTTCACGTGTCTCATAATAGAGCTACCAATAACCAGAGTTGGCTTCTCAGCGGGTGTCTCGGTGCGTGGGGAATATCTGTTAGATACGTGAACGGGTTGGTGGGGACCTGCAGGTTTCGCGTTATGCCTCTTCTGAACAGTCACCCAGTCTCCCTGCTGCTCGGGAGTTGCCGGGGGACGGCTAATAGGAGCTACCTTTTGCCGGTCCGCACCGGCTAACATGGGCTTTACTGTAGCTGAGTTACTTTCTAAGATGCGGAGCCGGGCTTCTATGGCTATGATTCCCGCCTCCAACCTAACAACTATACTACATTTAACACATGTACCGGTACCAGTAAAGGAGGTAGGGAAGTAACCAAACATGAGACAGGAAGAGCAGGAAATAGCACCCGAGGGTGGGGAAAGAGCCATGGCTAGCTATCAAGCTAAAGTAGCTATCGTTAGCAAACCCGAAAAGAGTGTAGGCAACTGTGGAGTTACAGTCGCTAAGAGAAGGAGAGTTGTGAGTGCTTAAGCTATAGTAACGTGTGATTACAACGTCAGGCAGTTGCTGTGATCAAGAGTTTTAAAACGATCGATTAAATTAAGATAATAAGCTATCAGCAACAGAACAGGCACACAGGATACCCGGAGATGACAACCGAAAGAAAAAAAACTATTTGTTTCTCCGAATCGAAGGTTAAAAACACAAACGCATTGTACACAATTTAAACCAATCAATGTTTTGTAATTAACAAAGATAAACTGATGTTTTTTAGTGGATGAGTAATGCAGTGTAATGCACTGTGCAATCATTTGACAGTGAGGGGAATACTTCCGGTTTTATAATGAAAACTTCGAGACCGGAAATACTGTTTTCACCCCGTGAGGGTTGACGCCTTTACATGGACGCTGCGGAAAGGCGTAGTATACACATTCTCCTGGCGAGACCTCAAATCGTCTTCGTAATATCTATAAACTATAGATCCTACACATTCACTGGACGTGGATTCTAAAAGTACAATATACACTTCTCAATAGAAATCTAATCAAAAAGCATTTTAATGGCCAAACTATCCTACAATATAGGATTTTCCAGAGAGGGTTATTAGTGAATATACGACCCTCCGGAGCGTTTGCAATCAACGGGAGCATCAGCCCATATGCCGCAAATTGTTGTTTCTTACACGACAACTAGAGGTGCTAAACTTTAAAACGTGACTCTACAAAATTGTCGCTTGAGAATATTAGGTGTTGTTGCTTTTGTTGTCAAAGTTTAAAACAATAACAAACTATCCCTGTATTAAGGATTTATGACCATATATTAGACAAAGTATATCATGAGCATCCCGATAAATAACGTGCAATTACGTAACTACCACTGCGGTTTTTGCACTACTGAAAACTGTTAATATTTACATAAATTGTGCGACCGTCTATGTTTCCTGTAGATATTGAATTGCTCTTTTTACTGCACTGTTAGTGTACGGTTGTATTATTATTGTAAATCCTGTTTGAGTCCTATCTTATCTTATCAGTCTGACATCAGACCCAATATTCTTTCCTTTTCGCTCTGCGTTGGTCTCCTCCACATCCTGAGACTAAATCTGTCTCTTTAGCCGCCAGACTTTCCGTTTCTTTACCAGTAAGCCACTCACTTGTTGCTGTTTGCGGATGGGAAGGAAGTGTACTGAAGGGTTCATCAAAGCAGGACGAACTGAGACTAAACCAGACAAAAAGCTATGGGCTAAAAAATCTCTGTAAGTCTGCAGTTTGTGAGAATTATTCTGGGGATTTTTCGCACCTGATTGGACCCATGGCAAAATTCCCCGGAACTTTAATCAAGACTGGTTTGATGATTTTCCCAGTGCTATTCCTTGCCTGGCCCCTTCAATTCCAGCAGGAATGATTCACCTTCTGTTACGTGTCCTTTTAATCTTATTATTTCTATATAAAGTCATTAAATATTTTCGCTGCCGTGTTTGAGACTCCTGACAAATGTCTTGAACCGACTCTGACTCTCGTTAGTGAGGAGAAGTGTTATGCAATATGTATTCAATTAAATGAATATGGTAACAGCATGTGACAGTTTCTGGGTCGGAGAGTGTGTCACAAATGTCTCTTACTGCACTAAAAATAATCTAGGTCAGCTTTTAATGCACAATTTTATGTATGAATATATATATTTTCATACAGTAAGAATGTGTTGTTTTTAATCTTTATGCCCAAAAATGGTGGTCTTTTTCTTTTTAGCTTGGATAGAAACCGCAGGTCGAGCTTGATTTGTTGTTCCACAGCTCCTGAGAATCCTCTCTTGGTTCCTGTCACTTTATAAGTAGTGATTTAATCAGCTTTAAACAGTAAGTGGACAGTTTGTTTGGAGGACGCAGGATGTCAGTGACGTGTTTTTCACAGAGAATTTGGGCTTTTAAAGCAGACGGTTTAATCTCCGCTGCTCAGCAAGAACAAATAAAGCATGCATTAAATTGACATTTGTCTGAGTGACAGTGGAGGCTCTCCTTCGATTACATTTGTCCTATGTTCTTCATTCCCTCTCTGACATTGTCTAATATAACAGAATCAAAAGAAAAGCAGCATCTACCAGCCTGTCTCTTGTTTATTGAATGTGTTTGGATTGCCTCTCGAGGGTAAACAAGATGAGTTTATGGAAGACGAGTTTTAGTGAACACACCTTGACCTTATCAGAGCCAAGTTCACTTTACATTCAGCCTGTTTGCTCAAATGAAATGTGGATGTTATCAGATATCTTCTCCATGTGGAGCTACAAATTGAACACAGATTGAAATCCAGCTAACCTCCGGAAGAGCAGAGAGAAGACGGTCCAGCTTTATGAACTAAGCAGAGAGGAGGATATGGGAATTTCAACTGCATTGAATATCTTAAACTGTGCTACGTATCCTCGGTCTGTCTGATATTGGATGAAACATTATTTCCTCCAAGGATGTCCAACAACCATGGCAATGTATTCGTCCCACAATGGGGAAATGTACATGATTACAACAAAGTATCCACACGTTATTAATAACACAATAAGTTCCAAAAACACAAAAGAGCAGATGGAAATAAACGTGAAACCACAGGAGGGTATACTGCACAAAGAGCGTTGTTTATGCAACAAAACGACTTGCTTATGTTTCCATATTGTGATTTAGGTTCAAATACTACAGAAATTATGTTCTTCAAACCCGGAAGTGACGTACAAAAACTTTTAATTTTGGGTTGTAACAGTTAACAGTCCTGTCTTGTTTATCCGCTGTTTGATTCCAACAGGCAGTGCTGTAAGGATTTAAAGAAACGTTTTATCGCTGCCTTTTGAGTTAAATATGATGAGCAAATATTTTTGTAGTCAAAAATAGTTTATATCTGAATATTGATATTATAGACTTATGGCGCGTTTCCACTGCAGGGTTGCTTTAAGCGTGACGAGCCGTGCGGGGCCCGTTTTTGGTTGCGTTTCCACTTGGCCTAGTACCGGCTAGCGGGTCCTAATTCACCTTTTTTCTGGCCCCATAACATCGTGGTTCTAGGGCCAGGAACAACCAGGCTGAGTCGGGCTGAGTATGCTAAACTAGAGAGAGAATCGCTGGCAAGGGGGCTACAACTACAACAAGATGAACATATTTGACCGTGATTTAATTGTAATACACGTTTCAAAATGATGCCGAAGTAACAACATACTGATACCGGTTAGTAAAAACCATGAATTAACGCTTTGACAAGTCTGCAGACAGACGGCAGGCGAAAAACCCTTTTAAAATGCGTGCTTTCTAAATGGAGCTTGGCTAAGCTAACGTATATGCTCCGACCGTCCACACTCACAACAACGGCCTACAGACATAAATAAAGCAGCGACTGTATTCGCCATGACACAGACAGTCTGTGGTTTGTACTTGTTTAACTTTTGTCTAGTTTCTGAACAGATATGAAGAGCTGTGAGCTCTGAGTGCTAACAGCTAACGGCTGTGTTGTTTTTCTGTGGCTCTCATTGAAGATGACGTCACGGCTCCACCTACACTGCGTTACCATAGATACTACCCCAGTTCCTAAACTGTAATGGAAATGCGACATAAAGTGAGCCAGTCCTAATGAGGCCTAGGCTGCTTCTCAGGTCGACTATTTTCATTTCCTCGCTCCTCGGTCCTCGGTCCTCGGTCTCACCGGAAGTTGATTTGTCTGCGCCATCTTGAGTACCGTCCCATGGCTCTTATTTCTGCCGGAGGACCGAGGATCGAGGAGCGAGGAGCGATCATGGAGGAGCGATAACCGAGGAACCACCAGACCATCCTCCGATGAAATCCTCAGATACTCACCCCGCCCCCTTACTGTGTATTGCTCACTGATTGGACGAGGCAGTGCATGCACTGATCTGATGCTTCTTGACATGAGAGCAGAGTGAAGAAAATACATGAACCTCACGGGAGTCACTCCTCAGTTTATACCGTGTTTTGTTTCAATTCCTGTTTCATTTAGTTACAAATATGTGATATATCTGAACAACAAAGTGGTCAAAAATCATTTTATTCATTTTTTGGAAACATTTTCATGATCGCTTTTTTCGTTTTACATTTTCATTTATTGTCATTTCCATTCAGTCAGTCATTAAGTGCTATTTAAATGTTAATGTGCTACATATCCACACAAACACACAAAGTGTGCAATCCAATGAATGTTAATCTAACTGGGTTTTGATAGATAACATATCTCTTTTTCTTCTCTCAATTATTTTATTCCTATTGTGCACTCTAATCAATATTAATCAAACTATTGTTCGTTTATACATTTTAAGAATGGCGTTTATCTTTTTTGAGAATTAGTTCTTATTTTATTTTATTTATTGGGGTCTACAACAGATGATACAAATGTTTGTGTCAGTAAATGTGTGCTAACAGAGGCGGGGGTGTGTGGAAATAACGGGGACAGAGCTGCTGTCAGACGATCAGCTGTGCAGCGTCATCACAAACGGACGTCGCTTCACGTGACGCTCCGGAGGAAAGGACGTCCCATTGCTCTTAAAACTCATTTCCCTGCTTCTCGTGGTTTCCTTGCGTCCCTCCATGCTTCCCTGGTGGGAGGGACTAAACGCAGGGAAACGACGCGAGTGAGGGAAGCAAGGATTTCATTTAATCGACCTGAGAAGCAGCCCTAGCCATACCGAGCGAGGCCGTGTAGTGGAAATGCGCCATTAGTTTGCATGTCATGTTCCAGCTCAGCTTAAGTCACTAAAGGAAGATGATGGGGTTTGTACATGTTGGAGTAATTTATCGGTGTTTATGGAGTTTTCGTCTAGCGTAAGCACACATAAGCAAGACAAATACAGCACAGAGTTAAAATACAGAACGTTGTCTTATCTCTTACCAAATTGTTATAAAGCTATGTGGAATATGTCATAGCTGTCCTTTAGATTAACTGCAAACACAATGATTTATGTCGAACCAAACTGTGGCAGATCAGGAAATATGTCTTGAAAAGCAAACCTTGAAAAGCTTCACATAATAAAACGGTGTCCTTCCTGTTAAAAGGCTTTTCCACTCAATAATTGATCTCTTTTTTTCTTAGAGAAAGTTTCCTCCTCTTCCGAAGCTCTTGAGGATAAGAGGCGACGTTTTCTGAAAGCAGGCACTTTCTGATTCCCCTTTTTTAACAACATTGTGTTCTAAATGAAAGGACTAGCGAGTCTTAATTAATCACCTAAAAGCCTCGAGGACTCAAAGTGTAGCGCTTGAATAATTGATCAAAAAGAAGCTGCAGTGTGGAAGAGACTGAGCTTCAACACGTTAACTTAATGCAGGTGATGTGTGTGTGTGTGTGTGTGTGTGTGTGTGTGTGTGTGTGTGTGTGTGAGAGAGAGTACCTGAGGACTGTATGTTTGTGTGTGTGTGAGAGAGTACCTGAGGACTGTGTGTGTGTGTGTGTGTGTGTGTGTGAGAATACCTGAGGACTGTATGTGTGTTTGTGTGTGTGAGAGAGTACCTGAGGACTGTGTGTGTGTGGGTGTGTGTGTGTGCGTGTGTGTGTGAGCATGTGTGTGAGCGTGTGTGTGTGAGCGTGTTTTGAATTATGTTAATTTTGAGAGATTCTAAACTAAGAAATATCCAAATGTACACCTCATGAAAGTAGGTTATTCAATCTTCAAGCGTATCTGGTAGATGAGAGGGATGAATGGTGATGTGATCCTCTACAGAAAAGTTTAGTATCGTGTCATTTACGTTTAGTCTCAATCTTCACATGTTAAGTTACAGTCACTTGTGTCATTGCACTTCCTGTCTTATTTTGTACCTACCTTTACCTCTTGTTTCAGAGATCTTGACTTCCTGCCATTGGGTGTTTTAAAGCAAAGACCTTTGTGTCGTACCTGTAGTATTGAGATCCACAAATTACAACTGGAAACACAAATGCCTGATCGAAAGTTGTACATTTAAGCAAAAACATTCCCAGATCTTTTTGCATTTGTGGATTTTTTTGGGGGGGAGTTTACAAATCTTTTTTGCATTTGTGGACTGGTGTAAAATCACAAAATATTTTAAAATATTTGAATTAAAGACTGTAGAGAGAGCTTGTACGTAAAGGGTTAGTCTGCGGGTATAAATTAGCTAGTTCAGAATCAGAGAAATGAACCTGATTGATGTCTTTAATTTAAAACGGTAAGTGTACAGCACACAAGGAGCATTTCTCTATCCATGGCTGCAGAGACGCACATATTGTTGTATAATTATGACAAAGCAGAGTTGGTCCATTTACTGTCCTCTGCAAGGGTTAGAAAAGACTAGAAAAAGGTCACTGTGAGTGAAACCGGCAGTCAATCAGAAGCACACAAACCTTCATTAGCAGTGGTTCCCGTGTCTGTTAGCATTAGCATGTACACTGTAAAATGTTTGGCTGTAAAATTACAGTAAATTACTGGCTACTAGTTGCATGGATTTCACAGTAATTGACCGTAAATATTTCACAGTAATTGACTGTAAATATTTCACAGTAATTTACTGTAGATATTTTACAGTAAATTAGAATAAAAGTACAACTAAATAATGTGACTTTACAGTTGCATGCCCATGGAATTACTGTGATATAGCAGTACAGAGCTGTGGTATTATGGTACCTTGCTGTACATAAATTACAGTAATTACTTGTATTATAACACTTTTACTGTATAAGTAATGCAACACAGTAGCCAGTCATTTACTGTAAATATAAAAATGAAAATAATATGATAATATATTGTAAATCTGACTAGTTCACTGGGATTTTACCATACTGTAACTACACAATTCAATCAGCTCAATCAACAAAGAAAAACAAAGAAAATGCCCATTTTAACTTTGTATTACTCCATTGAAGTGCAAAGTACATTTCACAGTGTCTTGGACATGTTGTTACGGCCCCAACCTCTACTCCGCGGTAGTGGCTCGTGCTGAGACCCGCAACATGAAAGAATACACGCAATAACCGGTACTTGGTAACGAGCATTTATTGATAATCAGCCGTTTGCTCACACAAGCGAAATGGGAAACAAAAAGAGGTCTGGAGGACTGGCCAAAAGGAACACACAGAAGGAGGGAACCCGAGCTAGCCACACCACGGGCCGTAGGACCCAGAGCTCCGCCTAACCAGCAATCAATTATAAACCCCTATGGGTACCTGCTCCTGGGCAGAGGCGGAGCCAGGGGCAAACCAGGTGCTCCTGGGCAGAGGCGGAGCCAGGGGCAGACCAGGTGCACCTGGGCAGAGGCGGAGCCAGGGGCAGACCAGGTGCACCTGGGCAGAGGCGGAGCCAGGGGCAGACCAGGTGCACCTGCAGCAGGGAGACAGAAAAAGAGGAGGGGAGCAAGTAACACATGTCTACGCAGACATCCACTCGAAGTCAACCATTGTTCTGAAGAATGTGCTGACATGGGGGTTTAAATTGCCATGCCTCTTTTTGGCTTTCGAGCCCGTCTCAGGGTTAAGGCCCAGGAAGCACCTGAAAACAATAAGCCAAGACAACTATTTCAATTTCGATTTATATGTTGCATCGTTTATTTTAAGGCACATGCAGCAGTGCCCCTTTCAATTTAAGTAAAACCTGCACCAAAGAAATACATTTGTATTTAAAGCCAAGCAAGAGCGATAAAAGCAAGAAAATCACTTAATTTGTTGTGTTATCACAGAGGATCTGAATACAGTATTTTACTGTGGAATAATACAGTAACATGTTGTGAAGTCCTGGTAATCATTGATCCTGTACATTCACAGTAATTAACTGTGCCTGCATTGATTTCACTGTGAAATTCCAAATGACAGTATTATATTGTGAACATTACAGGTAAAGACTGTAAAGTGGTAAAACAGTAATTTATTGTAAAATATTACTGCTAAATATTGTGAAATCATGGTAATATTTTACAGTGTACCCATAATGAAGTAGTCCTCAGGATTTAATTTAGCTTCCTGTAGCGCACCTTTGTTCCAGGAAAATCCTCCGAACTGCAGTCGATGACCTTTTCCTTTTATTAATGATTCTCAGAGGAGCTGTGCTTTGCAGGATAATCAGGAAACAAACGCCCGTGGCACTGTGAGGCTTTATTACTCATCGTGAGTGTGAAGCTGACCGTTGAGCGGCCCAGACCAAGCAAGGAGGCAGAGGCAGAACGTCCAAAAATATAACCCGACGTGGGCATTTATTAAAATAATGTGCACAAAGTTCACAGCCTCAATCCTGCTGTTCTCCTTGCACACATCCTGCCGCCACCAGGATCTCACACACACTACCAGCCTCTCAATCAGACAGGGAACAGAGCCTAAATACACACACTCAAATCAGCACAACAAGGTGAGGGGGGAGGAGACAACACAGGACACCAGGTGCACACAATCATCAGCCACAGACCTCAACTGTACTGTGCAATCACGCTAATAAAGTGCCATATTACCCGGCCTGAAGCCGTCAGTCCATAGTGAGGAAAACCAAAACTATGAGACTTATTTATTTGGCTCTCAAATATTCTCTGGAAGAAAGTCTTGTTTTTTGATGAATCAGCACAAAGTCCCACTGGTATTTGGTAAAAACAACCTAAGAAATAAACACATGTACACCTGATGAAAGTTGGTTATTCATTCATTTGACATCTAGCGAATGTCTGAGCCAAATTAAATCACAAGCCTTCCAGCGGCTGTCAACACATTTTCTCTGTGGGGCAAATATGCAAACGTTTGAGTTGATTGACAGAAAAACCATAGGCATCTTTTTGGACTATCCACTAAATATGAAAGTTATTATACATGCCAAAATATCTCCATCTCTGTTGCAGAGCTAGTCGTCTCATAACTGAAAGTGTTTGTCAGTATATCTGAAATGACTAGGTTAGCTAAATTAACCCCATAAAACATTGTACGTACGTTTCCAACAACAGAGACAGGTGTCCTCATACTGAAAGTCAGAAACAAGATGACAAAGAAAGTTGACAAAAAAAGCAAATGAAATTAAGGTTAGGAAGAAGGAAACAAAAGAAGTTGCATTGTCATTTTTTTTGGGGGGGGGGTTATGAAGTTGACCAACTGTCTCAGAGTTATTCCGTCTCATAACTGTAAGTGTTTGTTAGTATATCTGACATGACAAGGTTAGCTATGTTAGCTAGCTAGCTTACAGCAGATCTGCAGTAACATCAGAAGGAGTCATGTGATCACATTGTTAAAACAAGACCATCAAACATTTTAGGTGCGTTTCCAACAACAGAGACAGGTGTCCTGACACTGAAAGTCAGAAGCAAGATGACAAAAATAAGAAGTTCACCCAAAAAGAAGTTGAAAAACTAAAAGTTGACCCAAAAAAAATGTTGACAAAAAAAACAGTTCAGTCAGACAACTCACGTGTTTCTTAATATGTTTATTATAAGCAGCATATAGATTGAGTTTGGCGTCTAGGCTCGGGCCTCATCACTCCACAGATTTACAAAGAACATTGAGTGATGATTAGATAACTATTAGGGCTGCACGGTATTGAAAAAAACTGACATCGCGATTTGTTCCCCCCCTGCGGTATATATTGCGGTTTTTTTAACCTGTTAAACCCCAAAGTCCCGGCAGGTACTTTACTTTTTTTTTTCACGACAGTGTCTCAGGCAGTGGCGGCTGGTGGAAAAATATTTTTGGTGGGGCTTTTGATATAGTGAGTAAAAAAATGTTTTTGGGAGACCCCTTAAATTAGTTTCCAGTGCAGCGCGGAGCTCGCTTTAATGCTGCGTTCAGACCGGTGTTCCGGATTAACTGGTTCCCCGATCAACTGGTTAACAGATGTGGAGGCGTGGCCTCGACTGAAATACACATTTTGATCGCTTCTTCTGTCGTTTACATAAATCTTTTGGTATATTTGGCTGGATAGGAACACTTTGATGCACATTCAGTACCAGTGTGTGAGGTTGTGCTTACGATGGCGATATCCGGACGCGAACAGCGAGGACTACAAAAAGAAAAACGAGTTGACTCGGGATGTCTGTTCAAAACATTGCGAGCTCCAATAAATCATTTAAACCAGCTATTGTTACCAGACTAATTACTGAATATCGTTCTTAATGTGATACCAAGTCCATCTAAGACCTGTGTACACCTTCAGACAGCCTCCCAGTGAAGCGTACGTTATTTACTCACAGTTTGAAAGCAGCGTGGAGAAGTCTTCAGCTGTGTTAAACTGTGATCCTCTCAGGTAAACTGTTCCTCTCAGGTAAACTGTGATTCGCTCAGGGGAAAATGGGATCCGCCCAGATTAAACTGTTACGACTTCTGTGGCTATCTACCAGCGATCATGATTAATATGAAAGACACACACATCTACATCCCTTATAAAAACGGCATTCTGCAGCACTCATCCAGATAACATGTGACTGCTAACTCGTTTTGCAAAGATAGCAGCAGAAATGTCATTGCTGCATGTGCAGGGATATTTAGACTTTAAAATGCTGATGGGTCATTAATCTTGGTCTCGGCAAACAATATTAGGAATCCTCTATTCAAACTACATAATATTCAGTGTCCATCGACATGAAAATAACAAAAAAGTTCATGCTGGACCCAAACCCGAGTCCCAACAGCAAAAGTCACTCCAGCCCTGCGCGTTATGAGTGCGACACAGATCAACACGACTCATCGAACCACCACACTATAATATTTTAGATTAACCTTGTTAAAAAGTTCCAGAAAAATGTATGTATGTACACTTTAAGCCATATACATATTATAATATAGTATACTGACTGAGGTCTGTATCAAGCCTCATTAAGACCCACAGAGATCAGATATCCTAGTTTATCAGCCTGCGAGGCCACATTATGTTGTGATAAGTGTTAGTTTTACATATAAATGTGTTCTAGTGCACACATTAAGTTCCAATATGCAAATCAGGCCATGTGTTTCGTGATATTTGCCATGCAACATTATGCTGTACAATATAATATAATATGACATTATGCTCACAATATAGACATTTTTTAAACGCTAACTTTCTAAATAGGCCCCCATTTCCTTTTGCTCTGTCTGCTAATGCAGTAGCTGATAGGATGTAAACCTGGACCAAAGCTGTTGCGCTAGAAACAGAATTCAATTTAAAAAAAGGTTTATATTCTAGCAATACTGGCTGTCTTTTCTGTCTTGCGACAGACTCACCAAAATAAAAATACTTAACAGCATAGGCATCATGTCCCCTATGGTGTGCTAAGGGCTGATCTTACATATTGCAACTATAATAACAGTGGCCAAATTCATGTTCTAATGTGCAATGCAAGCTTTGCTTCTGTAGCCTATAGTAGACTTACTCATTAGTGTGACAGAAGGAAAGACAACAACAATGACAGCAATCAATAATTAATGAATTTGAAAAATATTAAAAATGTAATGAAAAATCAAGATCAGGATTACAATTTGTGTGCATTTACATAGTCACGTTGTGCCTCTTCACTTTTAAACTTTTAAAAATAAACATTATTGACTGATAGTATCAGATTTATTTGGCAAGTATGTATACACATACAAGGAACATAGCCTTTTTCTGTCCTGTTGGGATCCAAACCACACAGTGATGGATGTACTGAGAACAGACTGGATTATTGCAGAGTAATAAAAATGATACATTATATTTGTATAGTGCGTTTCTCCAACTCAAATACACTTTACAGTATGAGGGAGGGTAGACAAACAAGGATAGGCAAACAAATGAATATAGTAAAATAAAATAAACAGAAAAGACAGTCAAGAGGAAGTTGATTGAGAGGGGGGGGGCCTTATGGGTAGACAGAGTAGAGAGTATATCAGCAGCTCCTGAGGCAGGTATACTCTGGGCTGGCGCAGGAAGTGTTCTGCCATTAAGTTGTGCAGGATGGGCAGAAATACTCATCCTCTGTGGGGGAGGGCAGTCCCACGCACCCTATGTGATACCACATATTGCAGGTGGTGCACTCAATCTGACAGGGAAAAAGAGAAATACTTTAGAATACTGTCAAACATTTTGTCAGGTTCACATCACTCATCCTGATTAGGATGTAAAATTAAGCCGTTTTAACTTCCTTATACATTATTTCTTTACATAGTATGGCAATGGGTGTCAGATATAGGGTTACAATCTTAGCTGTGGTCCTTTCTGTTTGGAGTCTGTGTTGGTATGTTCCTTCAGCTGCTCCAGTGCCCACCGAAAGTGCAAAGACATGCAAGTTAGGTGAATTCAACTATACATTTGCAATAGCTATGTGATAGTGAGTGTTCACCCAGTGATGTTCAGGTAACCTATCCACGGTGCATCCCAGTCTTCCAGCAGAAGGACATGAATTTCTCTACATACCCACGTATCAATGTCCCCTTCAGCCAATGAGCTGAGCTCCCCACAAGCCCTACAGAGCTGGGATAGGTCATCTGCAAAAAAGAAGATAATGTAGTTTAATGGCAATATAGACACATTCAAGTATACCTGGTAGAGTTCTGTATACCTGAATTTGTCACTAGAGACATTGACATGTCCAGCCGCAACATGGCCACACCCTTCTGGTCAACAGGGTAGTCGATATTTTGCCCAGACAATATCTGCTCTGCAAGCTAAAAAGTGTCTGATAAGTATCATTTTGAGGACTTTTTAATAATGACAAATAGCAACAGATATAATCAAATGTTTACCTTGCACACAAACACCCCGCATGATGCCGAGTCCTGTTGCTTAGCGTGAGCAACGGTTGCGCATGCCCATCTCCCTATTTTCGGACACTTTGTGCGGACCAATGCTCTACACACAAAACAAACATTTATTACAGTTTGCCAATTTGAACATATGCCCAAGTAAAATCATTTAATTTCAGATCAGTTGAATCGTGTTAAAGGACACAAATGCTTGAATGACCTTTTTGTTGATCCCAAAAGATGATCCATGGTGTATGAACACATGTATTTGTCTAATGCACACATCAAAGCTGACATTTAATTCACCTTGTTACGTCTTTGCATGTTTCTATCTGTGCGTCTGTGGCCCCATATGGGTCCACGAACAGGGACCGCCTCTCCTTTAGGTACATGATCTATGGAAATGCAAATACTAATTATAACGAACCCCTACATCAGATAGTGTCATGGTTCCGTCTAGATCTGTTTACGTTGAAGATTACTTACAATCAACGTCCAGTGTCCGTAGCTGCAGACCGCTCCAACTGCCACATCATATTTCAAAAGGTCCAACTAAAAAAATTATAATAATTACGACAACTAATGTATACACTAACATAAATATGTATTTGTGTGTAATGTATGGACATACAAACATACATATACACAAAATACATAGGCCTACTTATGTACAAAAAAAGAAATCCTAATATATAGTCCTACTCACACTTCTCAAAGAACCTTTGTGCTTTCCCTCCCAGAGCGACGTCATTAGGTAGGAGTCTATCAGGAGAGCGCCAGCTTTCCTTCCCACCATAGTTAAATATGAATTGACTATCTAAGAGTACAAAAATAACTTGTGATACAATCTAAATAAATATCAGTCCAATATTCTTTTGTTTTGTAACTTACCTCTCCCTCCAACCACTTCCCTGGGGCCAAGTCCATTATGTTTTCTGAGTAGACTTTATATGGCCCAAATTTGCACCTGAGCGTTTGCTTTCTCCTCCCTGTCCATATTTGTCGAATTACTGGAAATATAGCAATGGCAGTTATTTGTGAAATGCATCATTTGGAGTGTACTTTCTGTCTGTTTACTTATAAAGTTCAGGATCCTTTGGTGCCATTTGGGCCTCGCCGTCCATGGATGGAGGTGTTTGTGTGGTGGGCGTTTGTTTGTGTGGTGGGTGTTTGTGTGGTGGGTGTTTGTGTGGTGGGTGTTTGTGTGGTGGGTGTTTGTGTGGTGGGTGTTTGTGTGGTGGGAGTTTGTGTGGTGGGAGTTTGTGTGTGGGGCGTTTGTTTGTGTGGTGGGGGGTTGTCGTGGTGGGGTGTTTGTGTGGTGGGCGTTTGTTTGTGTGGTGGGTGTTTGTGTGGTGGGTGTTTGTGTGGTGGGTGTTTGTGTGGTGGGCGTTTGTGTGGTGGGTGTTTGTGTGGTGGGTGTTTGTGTGGTGGGTGTTTGTGTGGTGGGTGTTTGTGTGGTGGGCGTTTGTTTGTGTGGTGGGTGTTTGTGTGGTGGGTGTTTGTGTGGTGGGCGTTTGTTTGTGTGGTGGGTGTTTGTGTGGTGGGCGTTTGTTTGTGTGGTGGGTGTTTGTGTGGTGGGCGTTTGTGTGGTGGGCGTTTGTGCGGTGGGTGTTTGTGTGGTGGGTGTTTGTGTGGTGGGTGTTTGTGTCTGTCTTTGTGTGTTGTGGACCAGCCAGAGGAGAGAGATCGGACACATTTTGTAGTTTGGCAGGGATCCTCTCCTCTGGCTGGATATAATGTGTTAAATGATCAATGTTTGTCTGCAGCTTTGTTGTACCCTTAGCGAGTACTGCCTTTTTCCCCTCCAATTTCAGGATGCTGTAGGGTCCCAACCAGTCATCGTCCAGCTTTCCCCCTTTTCTTTGCTCCTGTCTCACGTTCCTCTGCAACACCTGGTCCCCTACTTGGAAGTTGTCCTCCTGGCCCTTTTTCTCTTTTCTTTTGCGGACGTTGTCCTGGCTTCGTTTCATATTTGTTTTCACCTCTGTGAATACAGCCTCCTGTTTGTTCAGGCCTTCATGGATCTCCTCCGTTGCGACCAGCCTGCTGACTTTCTCTTCTTTGACCTGCAACAAATCACAGTTACAATTTTAGAAGACAGATGATCCAAATGAAAACGTTTGAAACGGATGACAACATTAGAACATCTTACCAGGCACTCCTTTGGCACCTCGGAGGGATACCTAGCCTCCCTCCCAAACATCAAATAGTAGGGGCTGTATTGTGTGGTCAGCTGCTTTTTTTGTCCGAAGACCAAACATGGTGGACTGCAGAACCTTGTCCCAACGTTTGGGGTGACCAGCCACCATTTTGTTCAACGACCTTAAAATGCAGAATTCAAGTATAGGTATGAGGAAGCAGGAGAGCATATGGGTTCTCATGTATGATAAAGCAACATATCATTAGTCATTAGGAAATGTGTTTGTTATTCTATGAAGAGCGTGAATTCCATCAGGTATTGAAAACCAATACCTCTGGATAGTGCCGTTCAACTTCTCCACAAGGCCATTGGTCTGTGGGTGGTACGCGGAGCACAGGCTTCTTTTTATGTTCAGCCTCTCACACAGGCCAGAGTTGACCTTGAAATTATCATTGGGACAAACAAGCAATAGATCAGCACTACAGTTACATATTGGGGATTCATACTGCATCAACACTACCTTGTTGCAAAACTCTGAGCCCTGGTCTGTTAGCAGTCTTTGAGGTGCACCAAATTTGTAAAATAAATCAATGATACAATTGGTCACCTCTTCTGCTGTTTTAGTCTTAAGTGGGTAAGCCTCTGCCCATTTGGTGAAATAGTCAACCATTACACATTGGTTGCCACCATCTGTTACTGTGAGTTTACCCACTAAGTCCATCCCAACCAGTTCCAAAGGCTCTGTACCTGGGGAAAAAAAAATACATGAGCATTACAGTAAATCACTGTTGACGTGTTTCTACACTGACAATACCAATATGCCATTGTTTATTTTTACCTCTATCAGACTGTACTCCAGCTTTTCTTTTATACTGGCACTGTGGACACTGAGCAATCTAAAACAGACACACATCATTTCAAAGTTATGAGAAATATTTAGTGCAAATAAATGTGCTATATTATATTTTAAACTGATAGGGTGTTTGCGCATACAGCATCAGCAATTTTGAAATACACTCCTCTGTGCTCTACTTTTGAACCTGAATGTGTATTCCACCTCATTATTTTGAAGATACCAACTCACCCACTTGCGTATGTCACCCTCCATGCCAGGCCAATAGGCCGCTTTCACACTGCGGTACTTTTCCCACAAAGGTTCATGTGAACTTAGTTCATGTGAACTCTTTTATCGCGTTCACACCAAAAAGAGCCGGTACTAAAATTAGTTCATGAGAACCTTTTTACCCCCACGAAAGTCCCTGCTAGAGAGCAGAGAGCTGCTAGAGAGCAGGGACTTTCGAGGGGCTCTTTTGTGATTAAAGAGCTACATTTCTGATTGGCTGGAAGGATTGCAAACCACGCCCCGTAAAACTCCCAAAAGGTTTTGTGAAGCCGCCATTTAATTATCCTCGCATTAGCATTATTAGCATTAGCATTAGCCCAGCGCAGAAACGCAGAGAGACTAACTTATGGCAACACAAAATAAAACATGGGAGTGGTGGAGATGAGGAGGTGTCGGCGTTCTGGCGATTTACTCGGAAGGCTTCAGTAGAAGCTGCTGGGAGTCCCAGCAGCTTCTACTGAAGCCAGTCCCCAACTCCGGGGACTTCCGGCCGGGGACTTTGGGCGGCAGTATACGCCGTGAAGTGGTTTGCGGCCTGCCAGTAAACCCAAAGCAGAAGAAGAACAAGTGACGTCAGCGGCTTCATTTGCCTAATCCTCCCTCAGGGACTTTTTCCAGTGTGAACGCGATCTGTACTTAGTTCATGAGAACTAAAGAGTTCACATGAACTAAGTTCACATGAACCTTTGTGGGAAAAGTACCGCAGTGTGAAAGCGCCTATTAGTATCGAGCAATGATGGCACAGTGAGTCTTCTCCACTCCACAGTGTCCACCAATGTTGCTGGAGTGAAACTCCTCAAACAAATCGTTTGCTTCTTCAGCAGTAGAGACCACTTTGGCAAGGTGCTCGTCGGTTTGATTATTTTTGCGCCTGCAGATGTAGTACAGTTCTCCGTCTGGTGTTTATATGACATAATATTAGATGTATTAGTTTTACCATAGCATATTATCATTGTATTCTAGAGTCCATATGGCATGCATCCTTACCCTTTATCGTGACGGTGTCAGCTTCTCTTCATGACTATTGTTCATTCTTGGTTGACCCCTCAGGATACTGGTGGGGACTTTCAGATCCAGAATGTGTTGTACAATTCTGGGATCCATTTTCTAACGCTCTCCCTCCTTCTACTCCAACACCTACTTACACCTGTCTCGCCTATGCGCCTACTCCTCCCTACCTACTTACCCTCACGTATTCACACACAAACAAATTAATACAACAAAGACAAACAAACAAAGTGACAAATACACGGAAACGTACAATATCAGCCTCTCTCAAATACACACAGTCGCACTCAATTACTCTCTTCTATCTTCTATCTCTCTCTCTATCTCTCTCTCACTCTCTCTCTCTCTCTCTCTTTCTCTCCTCTCTCCTCTCTCTCTCTCTCTCTCTCTCTCTCTCTCTCTTCTATCTCATATTCTCTCAATTGTGAAAGGTTAATCCAATTTATATAGAC
>NW_022989759.1:451093-496451 GCF_902827175.1 Gymnodraco acuticeps | reverse complement strand
CTCTGTGTTCAGATTCCTGCTCCTCCATTTCAAATAATGTACATGATGTAAATGAACATCTATTCACCATCAATTCAAAATGATCAGTTTATTTCTCAAAAAATACACTGGCACAAACATCTTAAAGTTATTCAGAGGCTTGGTCCCAGAAAGGGATTTTTAAAGCTACAACAAACAAGTGGAAACCTCTCACACACTCACAGGTCGTCCTTCAATCACCTTGTCCCAAGTTCTCTCTCATAAGTAACTGGCTGGAATAGCTTTAAGACTGGTTTAGTTCAAATTCATTTGAGATCATGCCTCATATTTGCGTTTAAATTCGGCTTTATCTATATCCAACACTTTTGGAGGCGTGTTTTCACATCAGGCATCCCTCTTCCTCCTTCACCTCTTCCCCTAACATTCATCCGTGCTTAACATCCAAGTCGGCCCTAAGTAAGATCTCTAACTATTGAAAATTCTATAACACATAGGTTTGAGCAAGCTCTCTGATTGGTCAATAGGCGTGTTTGATTCCACGATCAAACAACAATCAAATAGAACGTGCCTAATCACAAAGTATCCAGTGGCCTACACACGCCACTAGCCTACCGAAACTACTTCCATGAGCCTACATCGTGTGGTTTCCATAGCGACGTTTAGAGACACACAGCCGTTACACTGTTATACATTGTCACTCGTTGGAAATCGGTAGCTACAAAATGTCAGATTTTAAAATTAATTTTGATTTGTTGGGGGGCCTCAGTATTGATGAATGGTTGGACATGGACACAGACCACAAAACCAACGAAAGATTTGCGGCTGTTTCAACTGACGAGTTGAGTGCGTTGGAAAAAAGTCGCAACGAAAAGAGTACATTGGCGTCAATTACCTGGGCTGTCAAATGTCTCAAAGCGTTCTTAAAAACCCAAGAGAAAATGGTGGATTTCGGAACAGTGTCCAAACCGGAGCTGAACAGCTTACTTCGCCAGTTTTATGGAAGTGTTAGAAACACTAAGGGCCAGCAGTACGCTATTAGTAACTATGTCGGTTTGAGAGCTGGGATCAACCGCTTCGTTAATGACCCTCCGTTCAGCCGGGCATGGTGTTTGATGAAAGACAATGAGTTTACCACCAAAAATAACGTGTTCTCCGGACTCATCAAGTCACTCAGAAGGGCTGGGCAGGACAAAACTGAACACCATCCCGCTATCACCAACGAGGACCTCGAGGAAGTCCCGGGCCATGGACCCAAACACACCACCTCAACAAGGTAATAATAATAATAATAATAATAATAATAATAATAATAATAGCCCAATAATAATAGCTACTTTATTGATCCCCAAGGAAATTGTTTTTACAGTAGACATTCCCTACATTACATTACAGGTGTGGTTCGATACCCAACTGCATTTCGGAAGAAGGGGAAAGGAGGGCCTGAGGAAACTCACTCCACAATCTTTCGTTGTTAAACGAGATTCTGCAGGTGAGTTGATCAAACACGCGTTCTCCGGACTCATCAAGTCACTCAGAAGGGCTGGGCAACGAAAAAGTTGTTATCATTAAGCCTACAAGCTTTTATTATTATCCGGCTATTATTATTATTATTATTATTATTATTGTTCTTATTATATTGTTCTTATTATTATTATTTCATCATTGTTATTATCTTTGTTGTTGCTTCATAAGGTCAAACTTGCTTAACATTCGTTTTTTTTTTGTATTATCCTTAAGGCACCAAATATGTGACGATGGCATTTAACGAGGAAACGAAAAATCATAAATGCCACAACGACAGGGAGCGCCAGAACAGGAGAGGGGCAATGTTTGAGGAGCCGGGCAATGCCCTTTGCCCGGTAGCTTCGTTCGAGGCCTACCTATCAACACTGCCCGAATCAGCAAAGGCTTTCTACCACCATCCAAGGAAGTCGGTGAAGCCTGGGGATGCGGTGTGGTATAGCATTGGAGCCCTTGGGGTTGAACAGCCTGGGGTCCATGATGACCCGCATTAGTGAAGAGTCTGGCACTGCTACGCGTTACACAAACCATTGCGTCAGAAGCACCTGCATACAGCGGCTGGCGGAGGCAGGGTTGGAGGCCAGAGAAATCATGTCCGTTAGCGGACATAAAAACGAGTCATCGCTTCGCAGCTACTGGGCTCCATCTCTAGACAACAGAAAGATGTGGAGCAACGCGCTTTTTGCCGGTCCGGGACACGCCATGAAACGCCCACTGGAGGAAAGCTCTTCCTATAACGTAGTCCTACCTGTGAACACCACAGCACCACCTGCAAAAAAGTCTGGCATGGAGTTCATGGAGAGCTGTTTCAAGAATTGCATTTTTAAATGGCAGCATGAACATCTACCTTCATTCTGAACCCAAAATGTTTCAGCACCATGGACAGCCTGATTTGATTTGTTCCGCTAATCCCACACAGTGATTACTCAGATATTTAAATAGCCTAATAGCTTGGTTTCAGTCACGTGACTTCTATGATGCGCAAAATTCAAGTGGAGGTCAGGAAGTGAAAACGCAATCATTCATCAACGCAGGAATCATGGAGGACACCGACTATGTCAAACAATTAAATGAACCTGCACGCCGCAGATATCGTGAAAAAATCACAGCAGGGTCATTTTTTTTATGTGGTGCCTTTGGTGTCCCCAGTACAAAATATGTTGTTTTTTGTCTAAATCTGGACAAATACTAATTACATTTTGTTTTTAATGTGTGTTCGATTGTTAATTTATTATTAATACAATGATATGCACATCTAAGTTTTTTTTTTTCATTTTAAAAGCATTGGTTAAAGGGATATCGAGGAGTTTTTCCATGTCCCCACTGCTGGTCATTCAACTTAGATCTAAAATATAGCTATTAAAAACAAAATTAATTTATAAATATGTTATTATTATTTTATTTAACTTGTCAAAATCTATCTAATCAAATAATGTTTTTATTCAAATTGTAAAAAAAAATTAAAAAAAATATAAGGTTTAATGTTTGTCCCCGAGGGTCGCTGTCCACCCTGTTGAGCTGTGTATCTGTCCCTTTAAGAAAAATACATATTTCTCAGTGACATCACACCTATGAAATTGAATGACACCAGAGGCGGGAAATTCAACTGAGGTAAGCTGTGTGGGTTTCTACTGCTCTTACAACTGATTTGAATGTTTCTGTCAATTTTGTTTGATGTGTTTGAACATAACATGTCCAACCTGTTAGGCCTAAGTATGAAGGATATTAATCGAATTCTATTATTTAAAAAAGTTCCTTTAAAAAGTGATTGATTCCTCATAAAGTATCCAAGGTCATGCTAGCAAATATGCTAACACAGGCAGGGTAAAGGCTAACTTTTGCTCAAAATGTCCACCCTGTTAGTGTCCACCCTGTTAGGCTTATTCAACTAACAGGGTGGACAACATCCTAACAGGGTGAACATGTAAGTATTGTTTACTTATTACAACATTTGTTAATATTATATTATTTATTATTATATTATTATATTACTATTATAACATTATAATAATGTTTTTATAATATAATAAATGATCACCACCATTAGATCTATAGGCACAACACAAACTGCTGCAAAAAATCCTAGGGAAACACTGATGGGTATATTATCTAGTATATTATGTACACAAGGATTATAGGTATAGTACTTAAAGTAATGGCATGCATTTGTATAGGAATGGCACCCCCGATAAGTGCAGCTGAATCACAGCGGTACTACAGAGCACGCCGTGATGCTGACCCAGAGAGAAGACAGCAATACCTTGAAAAAGAGAGAGAGAAATGGAGGAGGGACAGAGAGAAAGGCATAAAGATGGGTATTAATGAGGTCTGTGAGAGGGAGAAAAGCCCATGAAAACCTCCAGTTCATGGCTGACACCCTCTACAGCCATGGGATTGTCGTCTCCAAGAATATTGAGGAGATGGTTGACCGCACTGTCTGTGCCACAGAAATTAAAGCTTGCGCCTATGGTGATTGTGTAGAGTGCCGCCTCACCACTCACCCAACCCTGAAATCAGCCACAGAGGAAATTGTACAAGTTGTACAATGGTCTACTGAAAGGACAGGTGAGGAAGAGAGGAAGACCATTACGCTTAAAAACGAGGTCCAGAGCACTGAATCAGACCTGGTCAGCAAATTTCAAGAGAATCTATTCAAATTCCGTAAGCACCTTTTTAACATCAGGTGGCAATACAGTGCTTACAGACAGCTACGGGAAAGCCTCCAAGCCAACGAGTGCCTAATCCACATCGATTTCAGTGAAAATTACTCTTGCAAATATCACAACGAGATCCAGTCTGTGCATTTTGGAGGGTCCCATCAACAGGCAACGCTGCACACTGGTGTACTGTACACCACTGAACAGACACCACTGTCATTCTGTTCAATCTCATCCTCACGACGACATGACCTACCAGCGATCTGGGCCCACCTGGAGCCTGTCCTGGAGATGGTGAAGACCAAGTGTCCAAAGGTGGAAAGGCTTCACTTCTACAGTGATGGCCCGGCAACCCAGTACAAGCAAAAGGGAAACTTTTACTTTCTCTCCACTGAGCCATTCAGGCTTGGTTTCAAAGAACTGACCTGGAATTTCTTTGAGGCCAGCCATGGCAAAGGAGCTCCAGATGGCATCGGAGGGACATTGAAGCGGTCAGCGGACCGAATTGTGCGCTTGGGGGAAGATGTTCCAGATGCCATCACTCTTTTCAAAAAACTCAAGAGACTGGAATCAACAGTGGAGCTCTTCTTTGTCAGTGAAGAGGAAGTTGAAGCAAAAACAGAGGTAAAGATGCCCCGCACCCCTGCAAAAACATTCACAGTAGTCAAGTATTTTGAGGCTCTCTATACGTTGATAGTTATTGTTATTGGCCAAATATTTTGAATATTATATCTCATACTACTGTATATCCTCTCTTTTCACCTCAGGTCCCTGCTCTGACACCTATTAAGGGCACAATGAGGATGCACCAGGTGATCAGCGTCTTACCTGGGCATATCAAGTACAGGGACATCAGTTGTTTCTGTCAGAGGCAGGATGGTCCACTGGATTGTGCCTGCTTCGACCTGAAAGTAGCTACTGTGAATGGAGTTCCTGTGACCCCCCCAAAACAGAATGAAGAGACCCCATGGCGACCAGCGGCAGTTGACAGCACACACATTGGAGGGTGGTGCGTCATTAAGTATGACGATGATGTGTACCCTGGTATCATCATGGACGTGGAGGGCGATAGCATTCAAGTGAAGTGCATGCATAGAAATGGAGTAAACAAATACTTCTGGCCAAGACCACGTGAAGATGTCAGCTGGTATGCAGAGGAACAACTTCTCTGTCTTATACCAGAGCCAAAGGCACTCAACAAGCGCTCAGTCCAACTTGAAAAGCTTACATGGAAGTACCTAGAAAATAACTTTATGTAAACTAAAAATGTACTCGAAGTTATGCACGATGATCAGAGCTCTTGGTTAAGGTGTTCAGGCTACCAAACCCAGTGGTGTTCCACAAGCCACTGGTGGTGGCAAAAAATGAGCATGATTATAGTTGGCCTCAGCAAAGTGCCTCATAAAGCCTTTGCCTACCTGTTTGAGCCCTCCAAGTTTTGGTGTTGGCCTTTCTTTTTCTGTGATTTTTTTTATTGGATATTCTGCTGAATAAATGAATTATGAAGCAAATTACTGTCTTCTTCATTAGCTGCCATTTTCCTCAGTCTCCAACGTAGGGCAATAGCCTACGTGCCCCACAGCTGGAAAATATTATGACATCACACAGACTTGCTCACAGGTCCTAGGGGCGTACCAAAGACCCCAAATCAAATTCTGATATATTGTTTTAATTCTGTTAATATTTGTTGCTACTCTAAAGTACACATTCTATAAGAAAACCCTGCAACCACAGACACAGCAGACCTTTGGGACGGAGATAGCCTTATGAAGAAGCAAAGGCAGATACACAAAGTTGCAGCTCCAGTTCCAAATAGTGGGTATATCAAACCAAAACGATTTGATATATTAAAACAATTTTAATAATTTAATATAAAAGATTGTTTTAACAATAGAATTAATATTTTAACCAAAAATTACACTTTAAAATGATAGGGCCTGGAGAGAAGGTCCTGAAGGCCCTGACGGACTTCCACTGGTGTCCACCCTGTTAGACGTATGTTATATTGGTATTTTTCTAGCATAGTTTAATGAAAATATCAAATATCAAGTGTATATTTGTACTTTTATAAAGAAATGAGAGAGGTTGATTATATATTCTAGAAACTTTTAGTAATTCTTATTGTATTTAAGTTTTCTCATGAAAAACAGTGGAAAAATATGCCACGTTGTCATAATCTACACTTGTTTTTCTCAATATATACTACTTAAAACTAATTAGGTATGAAATATATATCTAATTAGAGTTAGGGACATACAACTCTTGTTAAAAAGTCACTTTAATTGTAAGAATGCACTGAAAACTCATTTAAGCAGTTATGTGTATGTCCTTAACAGGGTGGACATATCCCGGGTGTCACGTGTTGTTAATATATCTATATATATAAAGATTTAGGTGCCTGAGCTTGACCAAAATGTTTTTTAGCAAATTAGATATGTCCTTTATAGAATAGAACATTAAAAAGTAGGTAAATCAACTATTTATTTCACCCAACTTGTGAAGTCCAAATGGCACCCTATAAAAAAAATGACCCAGCACACATCGGATACGATCCGTATCAGCTGAAAAAAAACGACTTTTCTCGTGATTTATCCGATTTGCCCGCTGTTGAGGCGATGGATATCACCAGCTACCTCGTCCTTCATACCTCCTACTACACGGCTAGCCAGATGACAGCGTATAAAATCCTGGAAGCTTTCAACTACTTCGTGTGTGGATGGGTGAATGACCTCGGCACCAAAGAGGCATTACACAAATGTCGCCTTGTTTTTGCCCGGGTGGGTGTTAACTGCCTATACCTTCTTACCTCTAAGTAGCATTATTAGGAGACATCTAGCTAGCTAACTTTAGCTACATGGACTCATGTAAGGCAGTGTTACGGCTGTCGCCTTGCCTTCAGCATTAACTGGCCTGTGAGTGTGTTGTGTGTGTATATATGTGTATGTTTGTTATGTGTATGTGTTTAGCTTAGGATATATTGTGTTTTGTGTGTATATATGTGTATGTTTGTTATGTGTTTAGCTTAGGATATATTGTGTTTTGTGTGTATAGACAGCTCAGAGCCTTTGAACAGCCTGCACGTTGTTTATATCACTCTATGTTGAGGTTAATATTAAAAACAACCTCTTTACCAAGACCATCTGGTTATGTGTTGCTTGTGATGTTGTTAAATGTATGTTACCAACTCGCAAGTTGTGAACTGGAGCTTCAATTGTGTAGGTCAACCATTCCCAGAGGTCTGGAGAAACACCATTAAAAACGTGGATTGTAGCTAAAGAAGATGGAGAGGTTGTTACAGCACACTGTAACTGTATGGCTGGGTAAGTCATAAAATAAATATCCCAACCCAAAGCATATTTGACACAACACTTAAGCTCAGACAAAATAATGCCTGCTATAATATTCATGTTATACCATTACTAGCTTTTACGATCAATCTAGTTATTCTAGTATGTCTCTGTCTATACAGTTTGTCAGAATGCTGCTCACATGTTGGAGCAGTTCTGTTTGCAATCGAAGCAGGTGTGAAGATGAGAGAGACTGCATCCTGCACCACTGAGAAGTGCAAGTGGCTAATGCCATCACATGTCAAAAAGGTATTCAGACCCCAGTGGTCAGTCAGCTGTTCAAGCCGTCCTTGCCTGTCTCATTGTTACACTGCACCTACATGTATGTTCACATACATGTTGGTCTGTCTCTCACATGTGCAGATTCCTGCTGCTCCAGTTGCGATGATAGACTTTTCATCCGCAAAATCCAAAAAGCAAAAACTGGATGATGCCATTGCTGGAAGGACAGGTGAGAAGCACACATTTCAGCGTCCCACAGTCCAGGGTTCAAAGTTGGAGCGAGGATCAGAGAGGTATATGCAGTTTTTCAAGACTTTGAGCAGAAATTCCCCAAGAAGTGCTGCACTGATGTCCAGGGCTTTGGCTGAACCCTCAATGGCCATACATGGGAGCGTCGCCAGACGGAGGTGTCACGTGCACCTGCCATGGAACTGGTATCTGTGAGATAAAGGTAAGTTATTTGTTCAGTATTGTGCTACAGTAAAGCGGGTAAGTATAGGATTGTGACGTGATCCTGAGTCTGGGGATCCTCTCCCAATACATTTTGAGCTGCAGACAATTATTTACAGTACAATATATTACTTTTCTTTTCATTGAACTTTTAGTGCCCACACAGAAAACAAGAGGAGGCCAATCTTCGCCTGTGTGCTGGAGAACAGGGCTTCTGTCTCGTCAACGATGGGGGCACTGTGAAGCTGGACAGGAGACATGCCTACTACCATCAAGTACAGGCTCAGCTCCACCTCGTTGATGTTGACTACTGCGACTTTGTTGTCTGGACTAAAAATGACCTCTTTGTAGAGAGAATTGTGCGTGATGTGGACCTGTGGGACAACATCATTCCCAGAGTTGAGAGTTTCTTCAGACTATGTGTTCTCCCTGAAGTGTTGGGACAGCAACTTACAAGGGGAAAGGTAAAAGTCATAAAGAGTTGGTGTGCTCATTTTTTTCCACAAGAACATGTTAGTGCATAACTATCAGGTGACTAAAAGCCTCCTCTCCCTGTCTGCTGTTCCATTTTTCAGTTTCAGTTGCAAGATGATCAGGAGGGAGAGAAGGCGGGATTACCAGCACCTGTGGTCTGTCCTGGTCCCGGAAGTTGTGGTTCTCTCCTTGTTGCATTATTATTACGTGCCGTAGTGGGTGCTGGTGTTTGGGTGTGTGTGGGTGTCTTTTTCTCTCTCCCTCTGATCTCCCCAGGTGCTCCCAATCTCCAATCAGCGCCTCCATATAGGACATGAGGAAGGTTGCAGTCGCTCTCCCCTTATCTTAAGCTTTGTTTGACAAGTTGGCTGGTGAGCCCTTTTTCGTTGTGTTAATTAAAAGACCACTTTATGGCGTCAGAGATCAGTTTCCTCTCCGCCGGTTATGTTGTGTGTCGCTACTTCCCTTTGTACCCCTATATTTACAAGGGAATGTAACATTTGCACAGTGGCAGCTCTTTAACCTACATTACAGCACCTTCATATTCACTGACCACACTCACTAGAGGAAGTAGGGCTGTGTGATATATTGCTATTGTAAAAAAGATGTTTACTGAAAAGAATAAATGATACTAAGACTGAATAATACATGGTTTCTTATTTACATTTACAATAACCCTCAATGGCCATACATGGGAGCGTCACCAGACCAATTGTCATCTCTAGAATATTGTTGAATGAATTAAGCCTGAATGTAGATGCAAGTTGTATATTGAGTAGGGCTACACAATTTTCAACACAAAAAGATGTTTACTGAAAAGACTTGAACACAAGATGTTTGAACACAAAAAGATGTTTACTGAAAAGATGAAATGATACTGAATAATACATGGTTCCTTATTTACAAGACTACAGCTCCATGACTTTACTCCAATGGGACGACAGACACTGACAGATTAGACAAGGCACAGCAAATAACCCCAATCTTGTCAATTAATGCTAGTGCCTCACCTGGTTTTGTTAGCATGTGCTCTATGGGCACAGCCCTGCTTTGCAGAATCTGATATTTTCTTCTGACTAATCCTATGACTCTTTCAACATGAATACGCACATTAGCTATTTTTCTCGTCTCTTCCACCTCGTATGCTGACAGCTGACTTTTCCCCCTGGTGAATGCAGGCATCATTCGTCTGAGTCTGAATCCCATTGGCATTGTAGCTTGAAGTACATGTCGCTCTGGCCACTCAATTATAAATTCTGTACTCTCGTGAAGTATGTCAATTAACTTATGCCAAATTCTAGAAGCAGTGGAGAGAGAGATGTTGAACCTGAAAGCCAAATCTTTCAGAGGGAGATTTAGTCTCAGCCTCAGCAAAACTAAAATGAACTGTTCAAATGGAGACATAGGGCCACAGGTGATGTAGGGCTCGCACAGTTGAAAAACCTGAAGTAAAACTAAGAAGTTGGGGAGCCCGGTGTAAAACTTTGTTTTCTCTTCGTTGTTCTCAAAGGACTCCTGGTTGAACTTTGTGTCCAGTGCCTTTGTCCGAAGATCTCCCAGCTCTGTTGTGTTCTGTCTCAGAACATCCTCCATCCTCTCGATGTCCTCCATCGTTAAATCAGTCTGGCATCCTGCATCTGCATACAATATAGCAGTAGCAAGCATAATTAGTTATTTAAAATAGTCAAATATGAATGTGAATTTTTGTGAAGTTATCTTTTTGACAACCTTTTTACAGACATGCAGTTCATTCATTCAAATTAGTGCTCTATTTTCTAAACCTAATTCAAAGTTTGCATTGATTTTCTGACAATCACATTTGTAATATTTAATAATAATGCTGGTGGTTAATTGACCTTGTTGGTCATTTAATATCCCACTGGTGTCCTCTGGTTGTGGGCTGTCAGACGGGGGCTGCGTGGGTTCTGGGCTCTTGGTTGTCTGCAGGAGATCCAACAAAGCCTCTGCACATTCTGATTGTCTTTGTTGGTCTTCCTTGAGCTCCTATCCTCTGCTCTCGTCGAAGAGATGCCTCTGATCTGGGCTTACTTGTTGTGTGGTAACCGAGGCTAACAGTGGGAGCCCAGTCTACCGACTCAACGTCACCCAAAGCGCTAGGGCACCCTAAAAAGTCCCAACAAAGTCCATATTAGACTACAGGTAACTTAAACATGATCAGTATTACTAAGTAAATACGCATTTAACCACAACCCAATAATACCTAAACAAAGCCACAAAAACCAAGTTAGCTAATACCTCTGATGAAGTGGTCGCTGCAGACCCGTGCATTAGACGACTCTGCTCCTCCCGACCGCAGATGTAGGTTTGAAAGCCATTTTTTCCGGCCTTCTTCGGTTAGCTTCTTAAATTGCTCAGCTTTATGGACGACAACCTTCGGAACTCGGTAAAACCTCTTGTTTTTCTCTCGGCCGGATCGATTGGAACAACCGTAAACTACACAACACACCGGCATTTTCACAATGGTAACAGCAGCTAGATCCTCTGTAGAAAATTACTTCCTGACCTCCAATGGAATTTCGCGCCAAAGGAACGCAACGGTGTGACGTCACGTGAAACCAAGCTATATATGCCATTTTCGCGGGCTTCAGCTGCGCCTGGGTAATTGTGACCTGAGCGAAGGCTCGCAGGCAGGTTAGCTGCTGCGCACGGGTAATATGTTTTGTTCACCTGATTGAAGTCTTACAGGCACATTGCCTTGTTTTTTGTTTATTAACATTGACAGTGTATTTTTGTGATCTCCATAATATGTTATATTTGGTAAAGATAGATATATTGATAGAAAGTATTATTTGATAGCGTTATGTGTTTATATTGACTATGTTGAATTTCTCCTTGAGATACAGTAATTGACTGTGACAGACGGATAACTCAAATGGAGAAATGTGATGTTTGTAAAGTACAGCTATTTGAATGTAACTGTGTACTTTGAATTTTGAATAAAAAGCAATCCAGACGATCAACCGGATCCTGTATAGAATTATTGCTGCTGCACTTTTCTGTTTTCTCCAGAAATCATTTATTGTTGCTGTGGTACCCAAGCTTTTGGGATCCGTAACAAATGTGTTTGTGCAGCTGAGTGTCAAGAACTGTGCTTCAAATAGTGATAGGTTTAATTGTAGTGCTCCACCTGTATACATGTATGTTTGTTTGTTTGTTAATTTGAGTAAAGTTCCATTGTGATTGACATAATTGTTGTTTTCTATGGTTGCCAATTGACCCACAGTCAATGGTTCATGAACAGTTCATAGCCAGCCATTGAATTATATTCAGTGACTGGGTATGAACTGTTCATGAAGTTGTTATGAACAATTCTTGAAATGTTCTTGGTTGAATACTGAATATCCCTACACACTCACTGAAAACTCCATTTCATGAATTGTTCATGAACCTGCCTAAAACCATATTCCATGAATTGTTCATGAACCATTCCAGCACAGGAGTTTCATGAGTAGTTCATGAACTGCCCTAGTGCCATTTAATGTTCATGCAAATTTCATGAACAGTTCATCAACTTTGTTATGAGCTGTTTATGAGCTGTTCATGAATATGGTTCACTGATATTCCATGAACCTTTCATGACAAGTTCATGAACAGTTCACTATCATCTCACTGGGGTTTGCAGTCGTTCTTGATATGGTAGGTCCTTTAGTTCTGGAACCAGCTTCGTTGCCCTTCTCTGTATTTTCTCGATGAGCTCAGCATCCTTTTTGTACATGGGGCACCAAGCGACATTCCCATACTCGAGGAGTGGCCGTACAAGAGAGATGTATAAACTACGTACTACGCATGGTGTGTACTGTATCGCAATGATGCGAATGATGCTCGAAATGTCCCATATAGTCCTACGTCTGTTTCCAGTGACTTCATTTTGAAAATCAGTTCCTGACGGACGGCCCAATATTATAGAATTAAACGAATAAATTAAAACAAGGATAATTGTGTGTTATTGTTGAGTAAATAACAGTGTGTTATTTAGAAAAAGATAACAAATTCGAAGTAAAAAAAGATTTAAAAAAATACAGATTTCAGTATTCTGAGGCTCTGAGCACCATTTATTTTCCTCACGGACGGCAAAAAAAGTCCGACATTGTACGATTTAAAATAAAAACAATAATCGTGGCTTGATAGTGAGTAATAACATGTTTTTATGAACCACACAGCTTCCGGTCTTCAGTATTCATTTGCGTCTCATATGCACGCAAAACTCGGACTCAGAACTCAATGGGAATAGTTGGCATATGATAGGCACGCAAAATCGGACTTTAGCGTATCTATTGCACGCATTTCCAATGTGTAAAGTCGTGTCATTTGTACGCAGACTGAAGAGAGTGGGTTGACTCTCTGTCCTAAACGGCTTGTTGGAGCTCCTGCCCCCCCCCTCCCTGTGAGCCCAGTGTGCTCTGATTGGTCGGGACGTTGAGAGGCTCGTTGCTGCGATCTGCTGCGAGGAGCGGAAGCCTGTCCGCTCCTCGCAACAGTTCGCAGCAACGAGCCTCTCGGCGATACAGCGAGAACAAGCGAAATTCATCCTGAGTACACAAACACTCACAGCCGAAGTAAAAACAATAAGTGTGGCTTGATATTGAGTAAGAAAAAGGTTTATAACGCTGTGCGCATGGGTCTGCGGAGAGCATTTCTCCGCCACCCCAACGTAGAAGTCCGAATAACGTTTACCCATTTAAACAGTTGTGGTAGATACCTTGTTTGTTTTAAACATCATAAATACAAACAACAATTAATACTTACAGGTTGTGTACCCGAATCTCCCGCTGGTCCAAACAAAGTAGGAACAGCATCGTTCTTCAGTGCCCTACGCTGTGCATATCCGGCATGAATCGCTGAAAGGTTTGAGAAGCTTTGTTTCGTGAAAGGCTGGCAGAGGGTATTCACACGTCACAGTACCCAGGAAGAAAACATTGGAAAATGAGAAATCTCCAACGAGGCGTTTTGGGGAGGTATTTTATGTGTTAGAGTTTTACTCCCGACAGGGTGTACTTTGAGGGTTTTTGACTCTGCAGACCGTTTACATGCATAAAAACCTTCATAACACACAAAAGCATGACATGGGCCCTTTAATAACACACAGTGGACCAACAGCACCCCAAACCATCACCGACTGTGGAGACTTCACACTGGACTTCGATGAACTTGGATTCTGTGCCTCTCCACTCTCCCTCCAGACTATGGGACCTTGATTTCCAAATGAAATGCAAAACATACTTTCCCCTGAAAAGAGAACTTTGGAAATAGATGGTCTGTCAATCACATCTGCTCACAACCAATACTTACAGAAACATGAAACCAAAAACACAGAAGTCAAAAAAACAACTGACCTGGGGCCTCATTTATAACGCCTTGCATAGGATTCACGTGGGAAGGTTGCTTACGTAGTAAAAAGAAAAAAAATAGGTACAGAAATGTTCCGATTCACCAAACATTGCGTACCGGCGAGGGATGTGCGTACGGCACTTCCTACGCCTGTTTCCCTTTATAAATCTCAATCGACTCGAAATGCGGCGCAGCTTTTGCGGGCTTCCCGTCACACCCATATTTGCCCATATATACAGACCCGGCGGCAGACATACGTCTCTGGGCGGGCATTTGATTTACCAGGACGGGCCCACCACGACACTTACAATCTGAATTGTCAACGGGGGGGGGGGCTGTTAGACGCTCGAGATTTGTCAACGGGGGGCAAGGGAGGCGCTCGTGAATTGTTGTTACGGAAACAGAGGGGTTTTAGGTTGCCATAAGGCTGTTGACGGTCTTATTATAGGCTACATCCATTGGTTGGTTTTGTGGCACATTTGTAACGCTGGCAAACTTGAGCGCACACAGGGTGGAGAGGTGGAGTAAGGTTGAGCAATAGAGAGAGAGAGAGAGAGAGAGAGAGAGAGAGAGAGAGAGAGAGAGAGAGAGAGAGAGAGAGAGAGAGAGAGATAGAGAGAGAGAGAGAGAGTAGATAGAGAGAGAGAGAGAGAGAGAGAGAGAGAGAGAGAGAGGATGTGCAGCGGTCTGCTTGCGCACAGAGCAGGAGTTTGTGAGAGAGCCGGCTTGAGAGTCAATTTCTCTTCAGAATATAATTGATTGCCAGCCTCCCTTGTCCCTGGCTGGCTTGCTAGCTCGTTGATAACGTAACTGATGTCTTCTAATGTGCCTGCATCTGGCGCTGAGTTGCCATATTCCTTTCAAGTGTATAAGTGTGAACCACTTCCTGATATCCATTGTTGCAGATAAATATAAATGATAATAGCCAAACTACCCTAGCAAGAGTAAACTGACAGGCTGCCGTGCCGCATCTCACTCAAAAACCCACACGACTCAACCCAGCGAAAAACCAGTCTCGCGCGCAGCCTTTCATTCAGAATTTCATTCGGAATTTCATAGCAAAAGAAAAAAATGATATTAAACTAATCTTTCAACATAGTTTAAAATTAGGGCCGGGACTCGATTAAAAAAATTAATCTAATTAATTAGAGGCTTTGTAATTAATTAATCGAAATTAATCGCATTTTTAATCGCATATAAATATTTGACCTGAGAACAGTGAGAAGCAATTTTTTTCACATGGATTTTAGTATACCATGAGGCGCATTCACACCGCAGTACTTTTCCCACAAAGGTTCATGAGAACTTAGTTCATGAGAACAAATGAAGCCGCTGACGTCACTTCTTCTTCTTCTGCTTTGGGTTTACTGGCAGGCCGCAAACCACTTCACGGCGTATACTGCCGCCCGAAGTCCCCGGCCGGAAGTCCCCGGAGTTGGGGACTGGCTTCAGTAGAAGCTGCTGGGAGTCCCAGCAGCTTCTACTGAAGCCTTCCGAGTAAATCGCCAGAACGCCGACACCTCCTCATCTCCACCGCTCCCATGTTTTATTTTGTGTTGCCATAAGTTAGTCTCTCTGCGTTTCTGCGCTGGGCTAATGCTAATGCTAATGCGAGGATAATAAAATGGCGGCTTCACCAAACTTTTTGGGAGTTTTACGGGGCGTGGTTTGCAATCCGCCCAGCCAATCAGAAATATAGCTCTTTTCTCACAAGAGAGCCGTACGAAAGTCCCTGCTCTCTAGCAGCGCTCTGCTCTCTAGCAGGGACTTTCGTGGGGGGTAAAAAGGTTCTCATGAACTAATTTTAGTACCGGCTCTTTTTGGTGTGAACCATAGACTGTATGGTGTGAACGCGATAAAAGAGGCTAACGTCCACGCTAGCTGCTATATGTTTTGCATTGAGGTGATACTTGAGGCTTGATGTGCTGCGGTGATATGCGAATTCCTTTTTGCATAATTTGCACACAACCGTGCTCTTATCAACGCTTCCATCCGTCCGTTTTTTAAAACAACATTTCCCACTGTTGTTCACTGTGGTTTGTTGTTGTCTGAAGTCATGAACGTTAGTTGGTGCTCCAGTATAATCGGTACGCCTGAAACTCATCCAGTGAGAAACGTTCCGCGGTGCAAAAATAAGTGCGATTAAAATGCGTTAATTTTTTTAACGCGTTAATTTTTGTGTAATTAATTAATCTTAATTAACGCGTTAAAGTCCCGGCCCTATTTAAAATAAATATTAGGACAAAGCCCTACAAATAACAACAATAAACATAATCAGTTGCGGCTCCAGAGTATTTTTGTTGGGTAATCTATGGTAGGGCTAACCCATACAGTGGTGGGGCTCAAGTCAGTATTTGTAATGTAATTACATACACTCTCCCCTTGATAGTGAAACGCCACGTATGAGGTTTAGATTATTTCCCAGTCTCAATCCAAATTGAACTGTATGAAATAAAAAGGCACATTTGTCTTGTCGTAAATAAAAAGGGCAACCTAGAGCCAATCCTGCAATTTCCCCACAGGTGAAAGAGTTGACATGCTGAAAGCCCAACCCCTGCAGGGGGGTCTGAGGGGATCGACATCGACATCGATTCTTGATTTCTATCAACACGTAATGTTGTATCGATGTATATAGAGATGTACTCATAGACTGTATATCAGTGGCGAGCCCTCTGTGAGGGCCTAAGATATTCTACAAAAATAATATCTAAAAACATTAAAAAATATATATATATTTTTTTTTTATTTAAACATTTTTTTTTTGTTTTTTTGTTTTTGTTATATTTTTCATTAGTTTTACCAAAATAACTTGATTTAATTGTATTTAAAATAAAATTTCCAAATAAATAAATCCTTCGAATCTGCCTATTCAGTTTCTGTTGGAATGTGAAGGGTTAAATGAAAGAAGCTCGTCTCTGCGAGTGTGAAGAGAGGAGCTGTTGGACGTTCAGGCGGTCCAGCTATGAATTCACAGAGGGCCCGCTATAGTAACTGAACGAGAGAGTGATGTCAAATGACAGTACAATTGACCAATCATATCTTCCCTCTAAATGGGTGGGTGTTATTATCGCGGACTTTATGACAAGTTCCGCCCGCTGTGAAACTTTTCTTGTTTCCATAGCAACAACAACTTCCTGTCAACAGCGTTAACTCGCCTTCAAAATAAAAGCATGCCAAATTACACTTAAGACATACAACTGCAACGAAAGTAACAAACACAATGCAATATCCTTTTCAATTTCAAAGAACACAAATAGGGTTATTTACAAGTGTTGTTTTGTGTGGTAGAGGGTCGCTTTCATTGATGCGTTTTGCACCCCTGGCTGTTGTTTTGATATTCCGCTGAAGTATACGCTGTGACGTAATAACTCGAGGGAAGGGGGGGGGGGGGGGGGTCAGAGGGCCTAGGTATAAAAGTCACGGCTCGCCACTGCTGTATATAAAGGATGTAGTACAGCAAAAGTATTCTCCGTCGGGACTTCCTGCAACAACACCACGCCGTTATCTTGATTCTGATTGGCGAGAAGACATTATCAAAGATGTTCTATTGAGAAGACGATCACTACGTGACAAAACCTTCAAAAACGTTTCTAGTCTTCGGTATTTCCAGACAAGTGACTGCTGAAATCAATCTTACTAACTGCTGTCTGTGCAATTTACTCCGCGCGAGTTGGCAGACTTTATTTTGCTTACTTTAACATCATTTTTTATGGTGGGGCTAAGCCATTTCTTGGTATGGCTGTAGTAGCCTACCCCAGTATACCCTGGCGCCGCCACTGAACATAATAATAAAACAATTAAAATGTTGTATTCAGCCCTGATTAAAACAGCGGGCCCAAATGCTGGATGGGCGGGCCCGGCCCCATGGGGCCCGCCCATGACGCCGGGTCTGCATATATAGTCATTGATACGCCCATAATCAGGGTTGGGTTGTAACGGAATACATGTAACAGCGTTACGTAATCAGAATACAAAAATCAAGTAACTGTATTCAGCTCGCGTTACATGAAAAACGAGTAATCTGATTACAGTTACTTTCGTAAACCTGAAGTGAATACATTTTGGATTACTTATTGGAATTATTGGTGGAAAGATTTCCTCACAACATTTAAGTTTCAGAAACCGGCTCGAGTGCACTAAAATTTGAAAGTACACAGCCGAAAACAATCCGCCCCTTCCTTCAGACTTCCTTACAGAGCACCTCCTCCAACACACATGAACGCGCAATGCACGCCCAATGAGGGCACGCCCAATGAGGGTACGAGATACATTTGTGCGTGCACGAGATGGAAGGCTGACAGACGGGGCGGCAATCCAATCCGTTTAGCCGGGCCGGCTAAACGGATTGGTTGTACTTTTTACAGTATTACGGCTTCCACAGATGACATGTTTGTATGGATTTTTTGTCAAAGCACTTAAGATATTCATTGCTATCGGGATGTTAAGAGCATTCCATGGAATATAACAAAAAGTGTATCTCGAGCCGGTTTCTGAAACTTACCTACCCCACCTTTAATATTCATTACTAAAGGTACAGCCGAATCATCACAGCCCACAAAACCTATTACCACCGCAGATGGACCAAAAAAGCGTTTGAAAAAAAATCGCGGGTCCGCTCAGTGAAACAATAACAGCGAAACATGGAGGAACAAAAGTCTGCGTTTAAATCGCGTGTGTGTGGTTAAAACACATCAGCCTGCGGTCGCTCTTTCTTTAGCCTTACTAATGATTATTTCTGAAGGTAAACACAGTGAAGGCGGTGCGTGAAAGGCACTGCACGCTCCTCTTCTCAGAGGCTGAGTTAACCCTCCCGCTGCCTCCTGGTGCTGCAGAGATTTCATGAAGTGAAGGAGGTTTTCCTTCTATAAACGCTGTGGGCAGCAGATACTGTGAGAGTCACGGACATGAATACATAGATCAAGGCAGACTGGTGCACACACTCTCCTGTTTTGCCGATCCGGTGCTTAAACAAATATAGCTCTACACCCCTGGCCGACATGTCCTTAAAATGAAGTCCGAGTTCGACATTTTAATTCATGTCCTGCCAACACTGGCAGGACAGAAGGCGACACGCTCTAAGCCGTGTCCCTCACTCCTCACATCTTAAGCTGCATCCCCAAAAAGTGTATTATGTTGTTGCATCGTTTCAGATGTTATGTTTCAGTTGTGCTCTTGATACGCCATTAAAACAGTAAAAACACGTTCAGTTTCCTTTTGCTTTTTGTGTCTCCTGCTCACCAAAACATATCCATCTGTGATGGAAAAATAAAGTAATCCAAAAGTAATCTAAAAGTATTCTGATTACATTACTTTTTTAAGACACGTAACTGTAAAGTATTCGGATTACTTTCAGAGCCATGTAATTAGTAATCAGTAACTGATTACATTTACAAAGTAACCCTCCCAACCCTGCCCATAATGAATATTCATCAAACCGATTTCAGGCAAAAACGAACATGGCAAAGACAGAACAAAGAGGCAAGAAAATAAACTTCAATAACTGTGAAGTTGAAATCCTTGTCGGAGAAGTAGAGACAAGGCAAAACATTGTGTTTGGTGGCCATAGTATTGGCGTAACGAATGCCAAAAAGGCAACAGAGTGGCAGCATGTGGCAGATGCTGTCAACTCTGCATCAGCACAGGGTCGCACTGTCGCTGGAATAAAAAAAAAGTGGTCAGGCTGAGTGCTAGCCATAATAAGACAAAGATTCATCATCATAATGAATATTAATACTAGTTATATGGCTTCCTTTTTACTCTATATGGTATGTAAGGCACCTAAAGCTGAATCTGTGTTAACCCTTGTTGTGGCCTATAGGCCGACTACTGTTAAAAGTTATTATCGATAATTGATTTTAGACCATGCAAGCTAATTAATCACAGAAACGTATAGTTGCACACCGAGGTGTGCCCGTCAGACGCACAGGATAGCCTACCTCAGATGTAACGTAATGTTCTTCCCTTTTTAGAAATTATAGTAAACCGAGTGCAATTAAGCTGGGTTTGCACATGTATGTACAAACAGTTGGGTCTTTGTTTACAAACGTGGTTTGTGTTCCAGCTGCCGATCAGCTGTGCGCAGCGGCTCCACTGCACCATGTGTGTCTCAACGCCACCGCAACAACTCTACCCACCACATAAATGAAATAAAACAAATGTGTTGTGTTAAATCAGCTGTACAATTATCCAAATACTGTATATGGTGTTCTTAGTTTCCATACCTCCTGTGTTTTACAAGCGACTTATCAAGTCTTGGCAAACGGCATAAAACATGATTAAACGTGATAGTATATAAAACCATGCTCGTATCTACAACCTATAGAAATGCAACACGGAGTCAGTTTAAAGTAATTATGTCCTCCTGCTTACCGCATCATTTATGAGAAAACATTTCATATCATTAACACAACATATTCAAGGTGGTTTTAAATAACATATCCGTATTTATTTATTTCTCCAAGTTATGTGTTTGTGTGCACTGAGGAGTCGCAAACAGGCGTTTGTTTAATCATTTGAAGATTGGCTTTAATCAATGTTTGAAAATGAATTCTTCATATATGATAAATGAGAGGTAACATTTTATTTATGTTATTATTTCCACATATTTCTCTCAATTCTTCCTTCTGCCAACGCGGTGTCGCAGTTTCTCGTCTCTCCCGTGTTTGTGCTTAGTGCGTACGCATGGGTTAGAGTTTGCGTGGAGGACCGCACGTTTTCCCGTCAAGTTAGTATTTTATAAATCGCAAACATTGCGTAGAAACTGGCGGACGCCATTTTTTGAGCGTATATCGCTTTATAAATGAGGCCCCTGGCCTTTACTGTCTAGTTATTCTTTCTCTACACATTTTCTTTAACTCAAATCAGTTTATACAGCCCATTAAATCGTTTGGTATAAAATTCCACACTTTAATGCCAACTACAGAAACACACCTGCTTTAAAGTGCAAACTGTTTATTATGAACAACATTAGAGAACAGGAGTACTCAGTCACAGGCAGGGCTGGACTGGCCATCTGGCATACCGGGCATTTTCCCGGTGGGCCGACGTGCCTTTTGGGCCGACACGTCATTTTTTTTTCTTCTGAAGTCCCGGCCCATAAGACGGGTAGATTGGCCCTCTGTTTAAATGTTTTTAGTAATTGACACTGGGCCGGCCCAATCAAATCTTTAATCACCTCCCCTCTTTGGCCCGCATCATTAAATCACGCCCCCAGGAGGTGAGCCGGCCGTTGAAGCCAAACTGCCTTTTTTTTCGAGAAAAAAAAAGGTTCGAGTTAGAAATGGCGAAGGCGAAGGCCAAGCGAAAAGGGGGAGCAGAACAATTGCGGGCAAGAAAAAAGTAGGCCCTTCGTGCTGATGCTGCCGCTTGTGTCAAAATAACCGACATGTTTAGTACAGATGCAGATCCATCTTCTTCTAACCCGTGGCCGATATTGGTGGTGAGGAAGATGAGGGAGAGAGATCAGCGCGAGTGGGGAGAGCGAGGAGAACTCGCGGTAAGCAGAAGCTAAGAAAATTAGGAAAATATTATTATTAAGGTTATGATACTCTGTAGTTCTGGAACCCATTAATATCTCCTTGATGAAGCACTAATAAGACACATATTATAAGAGAAACATTCGTTAGCCTACAAGCTAGTAAGCTGGCTTTTTTAGGTTTTCCCTGGCAAGTTAAAATATAGCTTAATGGGACTCTGATACGTTGTCTCATTGAAAGTTAACCAACATTCATGAACAATTACTGTCAGCTGGCAGCTTGTTTAGTTTAGTTTATTTACTTATTTGGTTATAAGGGCAACAGTGGTCTTTTGGGACCTGAAAAATGTTTGTATAGTCAGCTTTTAGTGGTAGTTTTGATTGACAATATATAGAATGAATAATATAGAAATAGATAAAAAATGGAGGCACACGTGTAGTTTTGACCATTAACTGTGTGGTATTGTTATGTCAATGCCTATTTGTATGGACCTCTATCAGGGATTCCATTCATTCTGTATCATTGTGTTGAGCCAGGTAGCATCCCCAGAGGAGGAGAGTGTCAGCGAGAGTGAGGAGGGCAAAGAGCAGGAGGACATAGATTACTTTGCCCGCCCCGAGCCATCTATGTTACAGATGTTTTTAGAACAGCACCCACAACAACATACCAGAAATCCAGTTGTGCAGAAGGTATTCACCTGTAAAGATGGCACCAGCAGAAAGTGGCTTACATATTGCAAGGGACGTCATATGTTGTTTTGTTTTGTATGTCTGGCATTTGGGAAGAGGACTGACACTGGCACATTTATAACTGGAATGTCAGATTGGAGGCACGCACACCAGCGTACAGAGGAGCACGAAAAGAGCATTACACATTCAACCTGTGCTGAAGCTTTTTTCTTACGGTGCTCTAAAGCAGACATTGACAGCATGTTTGCTGGCAGTCAGATGTCTGCTCATAGGGAACAAGTCCGAAAGAGACGTCAGGTTTTGGAGCGTGTGGAGAATGAGGGAGCATATATGCTAGCTGACAACACCGTGGACCACGGTAACTTTTTGGAGCTCATCCTTTTATTAGGAAAGTATGATGTCTGCTTAAAAGAGCATCTGGATGATTGCGTAGAGAAGAGCAAGAAATTGCACCAATCCAGTGGAACAAAAGGTAGAGGGTCTCTCATCACCCTACTCTCCAAAACTACTGTTAACTCCATAATAGAAACTGTTGGTAGTCTAATCAAAGAAAGTATCTCCAGTGATGTCCAGAAGGCCGGAATGTTTTCTGTTCAGCTGGACACAACACAAGACATAACTTCTCAGGATCAGTGTTCAGTAATCTTAAGATATGTCAATGAGACTGTGCAAGAGAGGCTTGTGGCTTTAGTGAAGTGCCATGCATCCACCGGACAATACTTTGTGAACTTGCTCTCAGAGGTCTTAGAGCATCTGAAACTGGACAAGGGCATGTGTATAGGTAATGCAACAGATGGAGCATCCAATATGCAAGGCTGGTACAAAGGATTTTCTGCACTGATGACCTCCCAGTCACCCACTCATGTCCATGTGTGGTGCTATGCTCATGTTCTTAATCTTGTCCTGGCTGAAACTACCCAAACTGTCATCGAATGTGGAACACTTTTCAACCTAATCAATGACATAGCAGTGTTTATCAGGGAGTCATATCAGAGGGTCAATCTGTGGGAGAAACAAGCCCAAGAAAAGATGCCGTCGACTCATCCTGTAGACTCATCTGGTCCTATCTCTATTGTGTTGTCATAGAAAGAGGAGGCAGGGCACTATAGGGTCTCCCCCCCCTAAATTCACTAGAAGTCATCATTTAAGGGGTTATTTTGAAAACTTTTCTTCTGGGGGGGGCATACCCCCCCAGACATTACATTACATTACATTGCATTTAGCTGAGGCTTTTATCCAAAGCGACTTACAATAAGTCCGTTCCACCAGGAAGACACAACTTTGAAGAAAACAGAATCATATAAGTACATCAGGTTTCATAGAGCCAAACATTTCAAGTGCTACTCAACTGGCTTTAGAAAAGCCAGTCCTTTATTAGTATATAAGTGCTTTGTTAGTAATTCTATGGCTCGAAGTGGAGTCGAAAGAGATGAGTTTTCAGTCTGGAAGATGTGTAGGCTTTCTGCTGTCCTGATGTCAATGGGGAGCTCATTCCACCATTTTGGAGCCAGGATAGCAAACCCACGTGTTTTTGCTGATGGGAACTTGGGTTGGCCTACCTGCCTGTCAGCCTTCCATCTGTGCACACACTTATCTCGTGCCCTCATTGGTCATGTGCACGTTCGTGTGTGTTGGAGGAGTGGCTCTGTAAGGAAGTCTGAAGTTGGTGCATCATGGCATGTGGCTCATTAAAAAATAAGTACAGCTATTATCTCCCTCTTGTATAACTGGTCGGCCCCACCTGCAGCAGGTAAACCAGGGTTGCCAACTCTCACGCATCTAGCGTGTAACACACGCTTTCACTCTCAATCTCACACGCTGCCCAAACTATTCTCACGCCCAAAACAAGATGAACCGGTGATCGTTTTTGTTTGGTTATTTACAATGTTGAGTTGACAGCTGCTCGAGCTGTTGATCCGCTCCCTCCCCGCCTCCACCACCATCAGACCCCCCTGCTCGGTCACTGTTCGCTTTGTGAGAGGGTTTGAAGGTCTAATTTCTAATGATTGATAGTTACACATACTTGTTGTATGTATTAGTTTAGTTTGCCCCTGGTATGTAAAAAGGATAATAATAATAGCGTTGTTTTAAATTATACTGAGTTATTCTTCTTGTCAGGAACCGCTACTATTCGTTTGTTTTATGGATTTGGGCCGGTCTGGGTCTAAATGCCAGGGCCGATTTGCTGTCCCAGTCCAGCCCTGGTCACAGGTTCATTCAACAGTCTGGAGCTGTAATGTGACAAACAGTGGGATTAGTCTGGCATTCATTCATGAGAAATGATCTGTAGTATGCTGGTTAGGTGACCTGGGGCCTCATGTATAACGCCGTGCGTAGGATTCACGTGGGAAGGTTGCTTACGTAGTAGAAATCCGAAAAATAGGTCCATACATTTTCCGCCACTTCTCGATTCACCAAACATTGCGTACCGGCGAGGAAAATGCGTATGGCACTTCCTACGCCGGTTTCCCTTTGTAAATCACAACCGACTCGAAATGCGGTGCAGCTCTTGCGGGCTTCACGTAACGCCCATATTTGCCTATAAATAGTCAAAGAAACGCCCATTCATTCATTCATTCTGACTGACTTTATGAAGAAGATAGCAGGAAATGACGACAGAACAGCTAAAAAAGACATCTCACACCGTGTCAGATTGTGGTTATTTTGGGGAGGTCGAGATAAAGCATATTGTTTGGTGGATGCAGTTTGAACCAGAGTAGCAGCATGGAGGTCGGATCGTCACCAAAATAAATAAATAAGTGGTCTGAAAAAAGTTAATGACAAAAACAATACACATAGCCTTCCTCAGGCAGTGTGTTTGTACCGGGGACAGGAGACCCCCCCTTGATGAGAGACTGTAAGAAATGATCGGGAATCCCTCCGGAGTGGAGTCATGACGACTGGATCTGAATTATGTTTTTGTATTTGGTGGTTTGTGTCCCAGCTGTCGATCAGCTGTGCGCAGCGTCTCCACTGCAGCCTGTGCGTCTCAACCCCCCCCCCCCCCCCCCCGCAGCAACCCTATATCCACCAGTTAAAGGAAATACAACTAATGTGTTGTGTTATATCAGCTGTACAATTTACCACATTGTTTGTTTGTTTGTAGCCTTTATTTAACCAGGTGAAAGCCCCTTGAGATCAAAATATCTCTTTTTCAAGGGTGACCTGCAAAACACATAAGGTGTTCTTAGCTTCCATACCTCCTGTGTTTTACGAGCGACTTATCAAGTCTTGGCAAACGGCATAAAACACGATTAAACGTGATAGTATATAAAACCATGCTCGTATCTACAACCTATAGAAATGCAACACGGCGTCAGTTTAGACGTAATTCTGTCCTCCTGCTTACCGCATCATTTATGAGAAAACATTTCATAACATTAACACAACATATTCGAGGTGGTTTTAAATAACATATCTGTATTTATTTATTTCTCCAAGTTATGTTCTTGTGTGCACTGAGGAGTCGCAAACAGGCGTTTGTTTAATCATTTTAAGATTGGCTTTAATCAATGTTTGAAAATGAATTCTTCATATATGATAAATGAGAGGTAACATTTTATTTATGGTATTATTTCCACATATTTCTCTCCATTCTTCCTTCTGCCAACGGTGTCGCAGTTTCTCGTCTCTCCCGTTGTTGTGCTTAGTGCGTACGCATGGGTTAGAGTTTGCGTGGAGGACCGCACATTTTCCCGTCAAGTTAGTATTTTATAAATCGCAAACATTGCGTAGAAACTGGCGTACGCCATTTTTTGAGCGTATATTGCTTTATAAATGAGGCCCCTGGGGCCTCTTTTAAAAACGTGGCGTATGCTCAAAAGATGGCGAACGCCAATTTTTAAACAATCTTTGCGATTTATACAAAACAAACTTGACGGGAAAATGTGCGGTCCTCCACGGACATTCTGACCCATCCGTACGCACTAAGCACAACAACGGGAGAGACGAGAAACTGCGACACCGTTGGCAGAAGGAAGAATGGAGAGAAATATGTGGAAATAATACCATAAATAAAATGTTACCTCTCATTTATCATATATGAAGAATTCATTTTCAAACATTGATTAAAGCCACTCTTAAAACGCCCGCTAAAGCTGCGCCGAATTTCGAGTTGATTGTGATGTATTAAGGGAAACCGGCGTATGACGTGCGTGCGCATTGTTTTATAAATCGGAATATTTGTGTGTGGGGGCAGTGTTAATGAAATCACAGCATCCTGCACATATTGTACAAATATTTTTGCAAGAACATTTTAATTGAATGAAAGCATTTTTGTAAAATATTGACTTAAAGGTGGGGTAGGCAATGTTGGAGAAACCAGCTGGAGTGTGTTAGAATTTGAAAATACAGGAAAAAATCTGCCACTTCCTCACAGAGCCCCTCCTCCAACACACACACAAACGCGCACATGACCAATGAGGGCAGAGATAAGTTTGTGCACAGATGGAAGGCTGACAGGCAGGTAGGCCATCCAGTTACTTTAGCCGGGCCGGCTCAGATGATTGGTTGTACTTTTTACAGTACTACGGCTTCCAGAAATGACATGTTTGTATGGATTTGTTGTCAACGCACTTCAGATATTCATTGCTATCGGGATGTTAAGAGCATTCCATGGAATATAACAAAAAGTGTATCTCGAGCCGGTTTCTCAAACTTACCTACTGCTCCTTTAACCCTTGCAAACAAACACGACAGGAGGGTTACAAAAGCACTAACTGGGTCAGTCACTATTACTGTGCAACTGTTTTAAAGAGAGGGGTAACAAAACAACAAAAAAAGTAAACGCATTTAATTCCCCAGACTCTCGGATTCTCTGCAGTCCGTGTATCAAACGGAATACTCTCTCTCCCTGAACGTCTTTCTGGGTGCACCACAAAGTCAAATCTGCTTCAGATGCAACTTCTCTGCTGGATTATCCTGACAGCATGATGTCTCCGTGCTCTGGAGTATCACAGTGCAATAACACTGGCAATATAAAACTTTGTGCAATATACCCTCTGGACAGTCACGCTTTATTTTTTCTCTCAATTAGTTGCTTTACTTATTGTGTTTTTTATGTTAATAATAACGTGTGCAATGCATAGGCTACTTTGTTATTTTTTAATATGTAAGTATTAGGGATGCGCGATAATTATCGGTCCGATATTAGGAATTATGACGTCATCCCGATAAACCCGATACCAGGATTAATAGCCCCGATAATATACAATATATGTTTTGGGTAAAAAAAGAGAAAAAAATACGGCGGTGTGGGTGGATTGGGATGAGGGGCGCTTGTTTTTCACTCGGCTCCTCCCGTTTTGCCAGTACTGTGGTATTAGTGGTTTAGGAAGAGGGGAGTTCTTCACAAATCCAGCGCTCCCTAACTCATGCCTGGCTGTGACGTAAATGGTGTGCGGCCGTGAAGCCAGGACAGTAAACAAACATGTCGTCGGTGGTATGGGCGTTGGAGCTTTGTGCAACTTAAGGCATATGCTCGAACCGGAGCTGCCTGGACGCTGCAATCATGTTGCGCACTATCCGTGCTGAGTGTGCTGACTTTTCGTACAATGTCCCACTGTCTGGCTTCCTGCATAAAGTCAAGTGCTCGGCGCAGTTGTGGCGAAATGTCGCTCCTCTGTTTTCATTTAAACAGCTCCTTATATCCGTTAGCGCAGCTAGCTAGCACCAGATGCTAACAACAACAATGCACGTAAGGTCTCTCTCTCTCTCTCGCTCGGGCCACACATACACACACCCTCCCGGTCCTCCAGATGGCCAGTCGGTGCCTGCCGGTGAGCGTGGAAGTGTGGTCTGCAGCAAGCGAGCGGCAGGAGCGGGGCTGTCAGCATCAGCTTGTAGATGGTATTTTAAACTCGATGCGCTCTGAAACTACGGGGCGGCCGAGGAAAAAAAAATACACATGCGTTAATCGCGTTAAAATAATTAGTGGCGTAATTTTTTTTATTATCGGTCTTGGGAAGCAGGAAGTTATCGGTATCGGTTTCAAAAAACCAATATCGTGCATCCCTAGTAAGTATATTCTCTTCACTTTATCTGCACTACACCTCTGCTGTAAATGTGAAGGAGTTCTGATTGTGATCATCAGAAGCAGCGGACACACCTGACTGAAGGTAAATGTACTCAGCGACCCCAGAAACCAGACTCCATGACCGCTATGAGCATTACAGCATTTAGCCAGACCCAGCATGCACCTGTTGGTCACACAACAATGTGGGTATGTGTGATTTGGGTCACTGAGCATTCCCACCATTACATCAGTGCTTAATGAAGGCGTGTGTTACATTCTTTAACTACACAGAGGAACAAAAAAGCCAACAGAAACCATAATGATGTCATCCTTAATTTTATTGTAGCTCTGTGTATTTTTGCACAGCTCACTATTTGCAAGCCCAGGTTAAACTGAACACCCCATAACTCTGCAACTCTCATTTCCCTCTTTACCGATGCCCACTGACTTAACAAGGGTTAATGTCCCGCCAGACCGTTAGAGGCGGATTCTGAGCACTTCAACGCTGAAGTGAACCTATCTTGGTTCAATAATTAGTACAAAAATGAGCAACTACTGGAGAAAAAACAAACATATCTGGTACTTTTATATAAAATCAGAAGTGTGTGTATATAAATGAGAACAAAAGTCAACTTGCATATTCTTTAAACTCTAATGTAAACTTTGCAAATCTGTCCTATTTGTTTCAAAAGCCACACCGCCCTTTCCATTATCAAAACATCTAGACTTTGTATTATCTGTGTCTTGACCTTTAGTATACAAAGCCCCCCCTTCAAAGACACCATGTGTGACTGTTCTTGTCTGAAACATGATTCTGAAGCTCACACTGAGTCCTGCTTCCTCTTTAGGGTTTGATCCGATGTAAAATGCCTCTAAGATCTTTGTGACTAACTCTCAGCGGGGTCTGAATGATGTCTCACAGGGACGTGTTGCTGTAGATGGGTCACACATGACTATTACACCTGCAGGTATGACACGTATATACATGGCACCAGGCTGGACAAAGGAAGATGACAATGAGTTGTTTTATGAGCATCTTTTTCCTTTCACAAAGATATTCATTGTGCTTGGAGCTGAATGTAGCTGTGGTTGTGAAGAGGGGGCACGTTGTCTTCTGAGCACTAAAAGCACTCTTCCTAAAGCTATGAAATGTAACATGAAGATTTAAACAACTGCAGGTTATGCCAAGCATGACGATAAATGACAAACGATTCTAATAATCAATTTAATAAATTAAACTGCAAGTGCAAGGATGTCCAGATGCTGACAGAACAGAATCACATGACAGAGAAGTGATAATGAGCGATAGTAAGTCCATCAGACGCCATCTGCTGTCACGTGAACCTTTGGCAGGCAGAGGCCACAGAGCGGAGGAGAGCTAGAGGGCACAGGAAGCGCTGCGCTCACATCACACAGTGAAGCTGTTAGTCCTCATGTACATGCTTTAATAGGATGGTGGGGGGTCACCATAAACAGCAGATACAATTCATTGTTCTTTGACTTCATACTGCAGGACCAACTTGAACTTTGACCCTCTTGCTCTTACATCTGCTATCCAGTCAGAAAAACGTGGTGTGTTTGGCATTCTGGCTTTGACATACTATGAATTGGAACATATTCAATGTTTTTCTGGCACCCTAAATAGTTTGGTCCTCTGGGGATGAACATCTAGTGGGGTTCTCACCCTCACTACTCAGGGGGCACTAAGTATTTCTTAATACAGCGGTGAATACTTATCTCAATAAAAGTTAGAGTAAATCTCTCCAGACAATGTTCATCACAGCTAACTGTGTTTTTATCAAAACTCTCATATATACACCGGATATTACTTTACAGCAGTTCCCACATCCTCACTGCACTGATTGATCATTGGTGTCATCAAAACGTTGCAGAGAAATGATTGGCTCACTATGAAAGATGACTCAGAGGGACATGGCGTCCTCAGGGCGTTTGTTCATCGACTCATCACCATATATTCTAAATAATTTATACATCCATAATAATTTACCAGATTTTGAGCTCTGCATTAAACACTTTACAGCGACATATAAAACAACAGAATTCTGCAGGTTACTACAGACATGATGTAAACATCATAACAACAACAACAACAGGACTCACTACGGCTCAGACAGTGCAAATCAAACGCTGAGTGAGCAGATGAGCACACTGATACTAACCTTAAGCACCCTCACATCCTAACGCAGGATCAATAGAGGGACAGGAAACATCTCTGTGGCTGCAGTGTGTGTGTGTGTGTGTGTGTGTGTGTGTGTGTGTGTGTGTGTGTGTGTGTGCGCGCGCGTGCGTGCGTCCGCTGTGAGCCGTGTTCTGCAGTTAGAGCTCCTCGGCCATCTGCAGCAGAGAGTTGATGGCAGCGTCCTTGTTGCCCTGCTGGGCGTCCAGCACGGTGCGGACCACCTCGGGGTCCAGGTTGGGGAACATGTCCTGCAGAGCCTTCAGGTCCTCCTCGCTGCACACCGGCCCCGGGCCCCCCACTGCGGGCACGGCTGCGGGCAACCCCATTGGCACCATGCCCTGGTTGTAGACTGCAGGCACTCCTAGCAACACAACACACACTGCTGATGTAAGATCCAGACACAGAAGGGGGGGGGGGGGGGGGGGGGGGAACTAACAGAGAAGAGCCAGCCCAATAAAAGGTCTTAATCCTTTTTTCAGGCAAGACAGTAACCACTTAGCTTCAAAATATGTGATCAGTTTATTCAAATAACGTACATTTTTGGATTTGATGTCGATGTTTGGAGGTGACGAGGGTAGACACAGGTCGGCAATGTAAATAACCTCAGGGTATTTCATAATATTTAGAAGTTAAACCACCAATTTGGGGATAGTTAGAAAGATACTTAGCTAGTAAGCTAGCTAGGCATCTTGTTAGATAGATAGCTAACATCTGCTAGCTAGCCTTCTAGCACACTGTTAATTAATACTGTCTGTAGGTTAACTAGTTTGTATACATTTCAACCCTGTGGACCTGACGGTGAAGGTGATTACAAAAACACCATTGAGAGGCTAGATTGTGTGTGTGTGTGTGTGTGTGTGTGTGTGTGTGTGTGTGTGTGTGTGTGTGTGTGTGTGTGTGTGTGTGTGTGTGTGTGTGTGTGTGTGTGTGTGTGTGTGTGTGTGTGTGTGTGTGTGTGTGTGTGTGTGTGTGTGTGTGTGTGTCTGACCTGCAATGGGCACATATCCCACCCCCTGCTGGTACACAGAGGGCATCAGGACGACGGGCTGGGTCACCATGCCTGCAGGTAAGGACTGACAGAGAGGAGAGATGAACAACTGAACATGTTCATCTCACCTAAAGAGGGCTGGGGTGGATGAGAATATAATGCAAAATGGCATTATATTGTGTATGTTTTCTTTGTTTTAAGACTAAGAAACGACTCGTATACTGGAAGGTGGTTCAAATATATCTCAAAATGAATATGATTGTGAATATAACCTACTCAATTGCTATTGAGAACATGAGTCCTATTTACCTTGATTATTTGGGAACATGATACGCTTTGCATTTATTATGTGTCCATAATACACAGGAATATTTCTCGTATTGCACTGTGCTGGTAGTTTATCGTGTTGTTTGCTGTAAAAAGGTTTAATAAAGTCTAAGTGGTGGAGTTGCACATCCTCCACATGAGGGAGAGAGAGTGCACTCACAGCGAAAGACATCACCAGGTTGATCATGCCCTCCTTGTCGTCGCCCTGCCGACCGCTGAGGGTGAACCACTCGTCCACCACGCTGCCCCCGCGCAGGCTTTCTGGGATGGTGACGTGAGTCCATGCTATCCTGTCGTCCATGGAGAACGCTCTCTGGAAACAGACAGCTCAGAGCTCACTCACTAAACACATGCTGAGGGACACAGTTCTGTCTGATTCACTGTTCCAAATATCCCAGGAAACACGGGGAGAACAATTGTATATAAATAAACATTCTGTGGTTAAGGTATTCTTCTAACCTTGTCTTCACTCGATGAGGTTTAGTTTAAGCCCAATGACTATGGTTCCCAGTTTAACTAAGCACACTGTCGCACACATGCACTGCAACCCCTGGTCCCATAACAATTCATTTGTAGCACAGTACTATACTTGAAATAAAGAAAAAATCAAAGATTAAAAAAAGAAAAGTACTTGTGTAACTTTGTGAGGTGGTAAGGAGGCAATCATCATCGGGATGGAAAGTAAATAAGAGTTGTGAATATCTGCACTGCCTTTAAACACCCGCCTTATCAGATATGTCTAAACTGAAGTCATGAATGTTAAAGGCCTTTGCCTTTATGTTTCTCTGTCAAATATGTTTTGACTTTGATCAGCATATAGCTGAACAGTATAAAGGAACAGCAATTTAAAAACTGAAACTAGTTCAAATGTTCATCATTTCTCATCTCATAATCATCTTCTAACTGTACGGGTGTTACAGTTGGAGTATCACTGAATGTTTGTACTGTGGTTCTTAATGCGGTTTGGAAACTGTTACACCCCTTCTTATCCATGTGTGTGTGTGAGAGTACTGAAGGGGACGGATTCAGCAGGTCCCCCTCCTCACCTCATCAAAGATCTCCAGGTAGAAGGAGTCCACCCCCGGGGGCACGGTGCACTGGATCACCTTGTTCCAGCGCGGGTTCTTGGCTCCGTTGTGAGCAGTGGGGGTCTCGTACACTGCGTAGCCCAGTCGGACACGGCAGTACGGATCCATCCGGGTCATCCCGTAGTTCTTAGCCAGCTTTCCCTTCAGAGCAGAACAGACAGGACCAGTGTGATATGATCCACAGGGGGACAGACATCCAGATGAGACACAGCTGTGTGTGTGTGTGTGTGTGTGTGTGTGTGTGTGTGTGTGTGTGTGTGTGTGTGTGTGTGTGTGTGTGTACCTGCACCACCGTGATGCTGAGTCGCCCCACAGTTGCCATGGAGTCCCCGTACTGCAGCTGGTGGGCCGCTTGTGCGTCCAGGTGCACCTGCTGCTGCTGCTGGGTGGGGGCGATCCGCAGGAAGTCCTGGGGAAGCTCCCCAATGTACACCTGAACACACACACACAAAATGGCAATTCAAAGATGACAGAAAAGACCTGAGACAAATGTAACTGCCAGAGTAAAGAGCTAAAGTTAGGCTATAAGGGACTAGATCTTGGTCACATGACTTCATGTCAACAGCACTAAGCTACAGGTGGCTAATGTTTGGTGTGATGACAGTAGTCTCATTTAGACCCTTGTTAGCAAACACTGAAGCTTCTGAAGACAACTCCTGTTCTGGCTGCCTTACACTGGCTCCCTATAGAACACAGGATAGAATTTAAAATTCTTCTTCTCGCCTACAAAGCCCTTAATGGGCAGGCGCCATCTTACCTTAAAGAACTCATTATACCCTACTGTCCTACTAGGGCATTGCGTTCCAAGAATGCAGGGTTGTTGGTTGTTCCTAGAGTCTCTAAAAGTACAATGGGAGCCAGAGCCTTTTCTTATCAAGCTCCACATTTGTGGAATCAGCTTCCAGTTTGTGTTCGGCCGGCAGACACCCTATCCGTTTTTAAGAGTGCGCTTAAGACCTTCCTTTTTGATAAAGCTTATAGTTAGGGCTGATTAGATCCAGCCCCTAGTTTTGCTGATATAGGCTTAGTTTGTCGGGGGACATCTTACTTCTTCCTTCTCTCTGTCTATACCTGTGTACTCTCATGTTCCGATTAACCCAGCTTCCCCAAATGTCTTTCTTTTTGGTGTCTATATACGCCGGGATCCGGAGTCATGGATGATCCTGCGCTCCTCTGTCCTGCATCGCGAGCCCTGGATCTTGAGTCGTGGCTGTGGTCCTGGATCATAGGTCCTGGATGGATATCCTCGTGGATTCATCTTCCTATTATACACACATGCATTTCCAAACATTTGGACTACCTATGTTGCAAATGTATTATCTTTTCAATTTACACACGGCATCTATTGCACGTCTGTCCGTCCTGGGAGAGGGATCCCTCCTCTGTTGCTCTCCCTGAGGTTTCTCCCATTTTTCCCTTTAAACTGTGGGTTTTCTCCGGAAGTTTTTCCTTGTACGATGTGAGGGTCTAAGGACAGAGGGTGTCGTATTGTCATACTGATATTCTGTACAAACTGTGAAGTCCACTGAGACAAATGTAACATTTGTGATATTGGGCTATATAAATAAACATTGATTGATTGATTGACAACTCTCCTAAGCTTGTGTTAACCACAGATCTTATTTCAGGCATCTTACCAAAAGACATGTTCAGAATAATTCTAAGGTAACAGAAGCACAGCGTTCCAGGTAATTATTCACAACTGAGAAACATACGTAGTTATGAATACTGTATTCCATTTCTGCAAATGTGTGAGACTGACCGTTGAGCGGCCCAGACCAAGCAAGGAGGCAGAGGCAGAACGTCCAAAAATATAACCCGACGTGGGCATTTATTAAAATCATGTGCACAAAGTTCACAGCCTCAATCCTGCTGTTCTCCTTGCACACATTCTGCAGCCACAAGGATCTCACACACCCTACCAGCCTCTCAACAGACAGGGAAACAGAGCCTAAATACACACACTCTAATCAGCACAACCAGACACAGGTGAGGGGGGAGGAGACAACACAGGACACCAGGTGCACACAATCATCAGCCACAGACAACATATTATTTGCACCCTGATTACTCTCAACCGCTGTCATCCTTACACCAGCATAACTACTCTCTGCGCTCTCGCTAACTCCCCTATCTTTCCAGGCGGAGCCGAGGACCCGACCAGCACCTGCCAGACAACATTCCAATAACTACGGTTTAATCAGTTAAAAAATACTACCTCAATAATTAGTATGAATTATGTGCAAATATGTAATGTCAACTGTACTGTGCAATCACGCTAATAAAGTGCAAGATTACCCGGCCTGAAGCCGTCAGTCCATAGTGACGACGTTACCTTCGTCACTAAATGTATGCCCATAACAGTACACTGTCCCTTGATTGTGGAATCAAACAATTATACACAAATGATCGCGTTCAGGCCATTATGTTTTTCTGCCACATGTCTAGTTTCCCCCTCTTTACGACCCCCCACATCAAGTGTGGCCTTTCAGGACAGCTACAAACACTTTTGCCTTTTGACACATCATAAAATGTCTTTTTTGTGTACATGTCTGGACGGTCAGAACATCCAGCCCGAGTCACAAGAGTCATTTTGAAAGCATTCAACAGCTCAGCATCACTGCAGACAGCACATGATACATTCTGTTCTTGTATACATCATATTATATTTACGTGTATATAGACTTCTTGCACTATTATTTTATTTATATGTTATTATATCACTATGTTGCATTGTTGGAGGAGCTCGGGTCATAAGATTTTTTCATTCCATCATTTATCATAGCTTAGCAAATAGTGGCAGTAATCACGAGGCTCAAGTTGCCTGTTGCCGACCCATGCTGTAGGCTGCACACTCTATAGTTCAACTTTTACATTTCTATTTGCAGGTTGCCTCAAAGGCCTCGAGCTCAAACAAATATGAGGCAAAAAGAAAATGCAAATGGTTGCCGGAGTGGAAGAAAACCTTCCCATTTGCTGAATTTGATGCAGAGACAGGCATGATGTTCTGCAAAAGCTGTCGTGCAATTCCCAGTCTTGCGAAAGGGAACAACCTTTTCGTTGGTGTGGGTGGTGGCAAAATCCGGATAAAAACACAGCAAAACGACATCACATTCTGACTGCGAAGGCGCTCAGGCTGAGAAAGTAAACCCAAGCGGAACACCCATGGCTTGTGTCCTACAAAATATGTCAGAGAAAAGATGACAAAGCTATTTAATATAGCTTACTTTGTGGCAAAAGAAGAAGCCCCCTTCACCATGTTTCCAAGCCTAGTTGACTTGCATCACAAAAATGGTCTGGACTTTGGTGACACTTACAAGAACGACAATGCCTGTCGCACCTTTGTCCAGGCCATAGGTCAATCTATGAAGGATGACCTGGTGGAGAAACTAAAAAACACACACTTCTTCTCTGTCATGTCCGATTCCAGTGTTGACCGCTCCCAGAAAGATCAGGAGATGGTCTACTTGACATATGTGGAAGATGGCAAACCTGTCAATCCATTTGTGGACATTGTTTCATTGGAGTATGCCCACAGCCAAGGCATCCTTGACGCAATACTTGTTGGTTTGAGGAATGTGGGCCTGACTGAGCAAGACTTGAAATCCCGGATGGTTGGCTTCGGCTATGAGGATGGGAGTTCACAATGGAGTGGCAGCCAAGCTGAAACAAATGTGTTGTACCAATCTGGTGTGTGGCTCACAGACTGGAGCTGTCAGCAGGGTCTAAGTTTGCTTCCATTTTGGTAGAGCCCCCCTGGAGAAAAATGCACCAGCCGCCACTGAATTCAGATTATGCTCAGAAAGTCTTTTATTCGCCCCTCTCACTGAGAGAAAATATACGTTGTTGAGAAAATAAAAATGGACAAATACTATAAGTAACATAAAGTGGTAACCACACGTTAATTCAATCTAATAAATACACGAACATACTGTGGTAAGATTTGTCTTTTTCTCCATGTGATTTGGTTGGCAGCTCTGGGAAGAAGTTAAATGAAGTTGCAATTATTTCCCTTAAAGAGAAATGGTCAGATGTCAGGATGTGGTCAGGCCTGCTAGCATGATGCTACAGCGTGTTAATGTTGCATCTTGTATCAGCTGTGAAGACTGAAGACTGTGAGGACTTCCTTCCAGAAGCGCGCAATACAGGGCTTCCAATATTTACCCCACATGACCCAAACAATTCATGTGAAATACTCTATTCATGTTGCCCTTGTATTGCTGCATGATCTAAACACCTATTAAGAATACATTCTGCAAACAAATGATGACTTGTCTGCATTATATTTCTTATTATTGCAGAGAAATGTACGCTATTATATAACATAATCTCAGATCATTTAAAGGTGAGAAACGAAGGAGGTATACATCTATGAAGTGTTGCACAATTCCTATGCACTATTGTAAGTATTTTATTTGTATGTTAAGTATATCTATGGTGCATTGTTGAAGGAGCCTGGGACTTAAACGACAAAAACATTTGTATCTTTGAGTCAATCAATATTTGAAATGGCCTTCCCTCACCTTAACACCATGTACATGTACTATACAGCTGCTGGGGAGGACACAGTGGTCTCTTTACAGATGTGACAGCAACTGCTTTCCATTGTGAACAAAGCACACATGCATCATGATGGAGTCCGTTCCCTCAGTGTTGTGATGTATTTCCATTTCATAAGAGGTGTTTCTTTTACTTATTAAATACTTATCTACTCACTTGTTTACAATATACCATTAGCTAATACAAAATATAAATCCACTAATATGATTAAAGGCTTAGATGCCTAGCAGCAGCATATTGAGTCATCACAATGAGCTGTGATTCAGGCATCAATCATCACAATCCAGTCATATTATATATATTCTGAAATTGGCCATTACACTTAGCAAGTACTTTAACTTGTGGTACTTTAAGTATATTTTGATGATATTTGATCTGAAGGCAGGACTTAAACTTGTGACTCAGTATTTTTACAATAACAGTAGTATATGTCTTGTTTAAAGATCTCAGTACTTATTTGATCAATAACGGTACTAAGTCTGGATAGACCACCTCCTCGAAAGTTACTAACAGTAAAAAGTATTGTTTACCGAGGTTATGTGTTGTTGTTTTTGTAGACAACACTGTGTATTAGCATTAGCTGCTGTAGCGCTTTATTGACAGCCTGTTATGCTAGCTAAGCTAATATTAGCTCCTTATCTATCTAACAGTCGGTGATTGTGTCCGTGTTGAACCTGCTGCTCGTTTCTGTTGAATCACTGACTTATGAACTGTCAGAGCTGAGTCTAGCAGCAGTGGGGGCTGGTTCCGCCTAGACCCTGTTCTCCCAGCCGTCACACAGAGCCACAGAGCGTTACCTGTCCCCGCTGGGTGCTGACGGTGGTCGCCATGTTGTCTCTGGGTATCCGCGGGAGATCAGATTGTGGAGTTCTTTAATCACTGAGTTCTTTAATCACTGAGTGCTGAGCAAATGAAATCACAACTTCAGAGCTGTCAGTGAGCAGATGGATCTAACTCGGATTTGTTAGCTTTGACCCGGAAGTTATTCTTTTTTTTCTTCTTTTTTTTAAAGAAAGCTTTATTCACAACCAGTTTCCCCATTCCGAATACAATACAACTTTTACTGAGCAGAATCCCAACATATACCGTGATTAAAACGACGTATTGTTAACATGAATAAACATATTTGTGATGAAGAGTAATTTATTATATTAAACAATTATGACAATGTCATAAGTTTCTCTTATGTTAGGCTAGTGTGTAGGCCTACACATCGTACAAATACATCAAATAGAAACAATATGATTTTTTCTTTTATTCTCTTTAAAATAACCCTATATTAAATATTTTCCAATTTGAATTTTTGTTTACAGTGAAGCTAGTTTTGGACATCTGGAAACATTATTTCCTTACTTCTGAGTGTAATCTGCTCTTTGATGAACATAACTCTTTTTAAGTATGTATGCGTCATGACTCATTTTGGCCTGTTACATAGTATATCATATGTAACAGGCTATTATTATATATACATGCTATGTCAATAATACTGTAGCATCAAATGGGAAATGAAGAAGTGACTCATGCATATACAAAGGACCCAGTAGAGTGGTGCAGGAATGAGTCCTAAACCAGGAAATGATTTGGCATTTATAGCTTGCTCCTTCGTCTTGAAATCACTGGTTAAACTCCTGAAAATAAGGTCTGTGGTTAATGAAAGTTTCTTTAAAAAAGTTGCCGTTAAAAGTTGACCAAATAGCAAAACGGTGGTGACGCAAAGTCACATAATCACCATGTTATATTATGTTGGCTAATTAGGTTTGGCGATTGCATTTACTCGTAAACTATTATAAAAGTGGCGTTAATAAGATAATCCTGCTGAACATAACCTGTACAATAAAAAGGGGCAACACTCCGATCCTCTCTTATTTTCTTTTCTATATCACACCATAGTTTGTGTGGAGCATGGTGGAATAAATGAAATGGAATCGCACTTGGTTCCGACAGACGTAATATAACGTTTTCTCAAACATTTTAATTGGATGGAAAGTAAACAACCAAGCTATCACTCACTCATCACTCACTCACTCACTCACTCACTCACTCACTCACTCACTCACTCACTCACTCACATCACTCACTCACTCACTCACTCACTCACTCACTCACTCACTCACTCCACACACACACACACACACACACACACACACACACACACACACACACACACACACACACACACACACACACACACACACACACACACACACACACACACACACACACACACACACACGCACACGCACACACACACACTGCAGCTTCATGTCAGGTGGGAGGCAAAGAGAGACACGTCTCCCTCCTCAGAAAAGAAACATGTACAAGGGGTTCGTTCTGGTGACTCGGTGGGAGCGTGTCTATGTTCCCACAGCCCGATGGGGACATTGCCCCTCGGTCTGGCCGTGAAGCCCCGAAAATAATTGTATCGTCCTACGGCCACCATGGCCTGTGTGCCCCTGATACTGTTAAAATCTCGAAGTTGCTTCAAAAGCGTCAGAACAGTGGTTTCTGAACTGCATTATGCTGCGTTCACAACGGACGCGATGCGAATATTCGCATCGCTCTACCGCTGGAGTTTCACAGCGGCTGTCAGCTGTGTTTACTCCTGTCATTCAAACAGGACGCGCTGGAGAGGGGGCGGGGCTTATAGCCATGTAAATACTGTGGTGGAAACCAACTAATAATAATAATAATAATAATAATAGCTTCGATTTCTATAGCGCCTTTCAGGGGACCCAAGGTCGCTTCACAAGTAATAGTGCAAAGACAAACATAACAAAACAAAAGACAGACAAACAGAACAACAGATCGATTTAGGGGCCGAAAGCCTTGGCAAACAGATGGGACTTGAGGGCCCTTTTGAAGGCTTCAAGTGTGGGGATGTTGCGTATCTCCGCAGGGAGAGCGTTCCAGAGGGTGGGGGCTGCCACACTGAAGGCTCTGTCCCCGTAGGTTCGCAGTTTGGTGCGGGGGGTGGTAAGCAGGCCAGAGTCTGAGGACCGCAGGTTCCGGGGTGGGGTATGTGGGTGAAGGATGTCCGATAGGTACTGGGGGGCAAGGGCATGGAGGGATTTGTAGGTAAGGAGGAGGATTTTGTAGGATATGCGGGACTTGACCGGCAACCAGTGTAGGTGGATGAGGGTGGGAGTGATGTGCTGCCACGGTTTTGTGTGCGTGAGTACCGTAGCAGCACAGTTTTGGACATACTGGAGCCTGTCCAGGGTTTTGTTGGGAACCCCGAACAGGACACCATTGCAGTAGTCCAAGCGGGTGGTGACAAATGCATGGACTAGGGTTTCGGCAACCGACTCCGAGAGTGACGGTCGGAGTCTGGCAATGTTCCTCAGGTGATAAAAGGCAGATTTGGTCACAGATTTGACGTGGGAATGGAAGGAAAGGGTGGAGTCGAGGATGACACCCAGGTTGCGGGCTTCAGGAGATGGGGAGATGGAGCAGCCGTCAACCTCAAGGACGAAGTCACCAACCTTCTGGAGCAGGGCCTTGGGTGCCACAACCATGAGCTCTGTTTTCATGCTGTTTAGTTTCAGATAGTTGCATGACATCCATGCTTTGATGTCATGCAGGCAGTTGATGAGAGACTGAGGGGGGAGCTGGGAGGATGGAGTGGTGCTAGACAAAATTAACCTATTTTACCGTGATTTAATTGTAATACACGTTTCAAAATGATGCCGAAGTAACTGAATACTGATAACGGTCAGTAAAAACCGTGCTTTGACAAGTGTGCAGACAAGACGGCAGGTGAACAACTTTTAAAATGCGTGTTCTCTGAATGGAGCGACCTCCATTCGATCAGATCAGGCTAAACGAACCTGTATCTGCTCCGTCCAAACTCACAACAACGTCCTAAAGACAGAATTAAAGCAGCGACTGTATTCGCATGACACAGACAGTCCTGTGAGGAGTTGATTAAAGAGACTCTCTCACACACACGCGCACACGCACACACACACTTTTGCATTTCAAAGTATCGCTTGTTCATACAGTTGGATGTTGGAGCTTCACTGTGCACTGCTGAATGATGTATGTGCAGAGTTGGACCCTTGAAGGCTGTTTCTTCTGCTCTGAAATGGAATATATTTGTTACATAATATAATTTTAGATTTTTGGATTTGATTTTGGATTTGTGAATGGGAGAAGTAATAGATGGAAAAAATACCAAACACTAATTATTCATAGTAGAGTATTTCATTTTATATACGGTAATACTAAGGAGGAATAGGCCTATATGATGATATAATGTTTGACATTATTGATATTAAAAAAGTGATTTGTTTTCCATATCATTCGTGGGTTTTTCTTATCAGAAAGTGAAGTTATTTATTTGTAAGCTCCAAATCCAAATGTTTCCCTCAATGGCCTTTGTGCCCTGGCATGTGGCCTTTGCGCCCTGAAAAAATGTGACACACCAAAGGCCAAATGGCCTTGCCCCTAAGATGAGGAAAATCCAAGCCTGGTTACCGCTGTGTTGTACACAACATTTAAGGCAAGGCAAGGCAAGGCAAGTTTATTTATATAGCACCTTTCAACACAAGGCAATTCAAAGTGCTTTACAAAAAATGAAAGACATTAAGAAAAAGGCATTTAAAATCAGTCATTAAAAAGAAAAGATAATAAAAGAAACATTAAAAGAAAAAGTACATGGATAAAAGTTACAGTGCAGTCTAAGATATGAATAGTTCAATTAAACATTAAAAGAAAAAGTACATGGATCAAAGTTGCAGTGCAGTCTAATATATGAATAGTTCAATTAAAAGCAGCGACAAAAAGAAAAGCCTTCAGCCTGGATTTAAAAGTAGTCAGAGTTGCAGCGGACCTGCAGGTTTCTGGGAGTTTGTTCCAGATATTTGGAGCATAATAACTGAACGCTGCTTTACCATGTTTAGTTCTGACTCTGGGGACAGAAAGCTGACCAGTCCCTGAAGACCTGAGAGATCTGGATGGTTCATCATTTAGCAGGAGGTCACAAATGTATTTTGGGCCTAAACCATTCAGTGCTTTATAAACCAGCAGCAGTATTTTGAAATCTATTCTTTGACACACAGGAAGTCAGTGTAAAGACTTCAGAACAGGAGTGATGTGATCCACTTTCTTAGTGTTAGTGAGGACTCGAGCAGCGGCGTTCTGAATCAGCTGCAGCTTCCTAATAGATTTTTTAGTGAGACCTGTGAAAACACCATTACAGTAGTCCAGTCTACTGAAGATAAAAGCATGGACAAGTTTTTCCAAATCCTGCTGTGACATTAGTCTTTTAATCCTAGATATATTCTTTAGGTGATAGTAGGCTGATTTAGTAACAGTTTTAATGTGACTGTTGAAACTCAGGTCAGAGTCCATGACTACATCTAGATTTCTGGCTTTATCTGTTGTTTTGAACATTGCAGACTGAAGCTCAGCGCTAACTTTTATACGTTCTGCCTTGGCTCCAAAAACCATTACCTCAGTTTTATCTTTGTTTAATTGGAGAAAGTTCTGACACATCCAGTCATTGATTTGTTCAATGCACTTACTCAGTGTTTGAATTGGAGCATAGTCTCCTGGTGAAATTGTTACGTAAATTTGTGTGTCATCTGCATAGCTATGGTAACTTATTTTGTTGTTCTTCATTATCTGAGCCAGTGGTAGCATGTAGATGTTAAAAAGAAGAGGCCCCAAGATGGAGCCTTGAGGAACCCCACATGTCATATTTGTCAACTCAGATGTGTATTTATCTATAGAAACAAAGTTGTTTCTGTCCTTTAAGTAGGATTCAAACCAATTTAGAACTGTTTCCGAAAGTCCCACCCAGTTTTCCAGTCGGTCGAGTAATATGTTGTGGTCAACAGTGTCAAACGCAGCACTGAGATCTAATAATACTAACACTGAAGTTCTGCCACTGTCTGTGTTTAAGTGGATGTCATTAAAGACCTTTACAAGAGCAGTCTCAGTGCTGTGGTTTGGACGAAAGCCTGACTGGAACACATCGAAACAGTTATTTAAATGCAAGAAATTACTTTAACACAAATATTCAAACATGAAGGATGCTTCTGGTGTCCACACATTGTTTTCTATAGTGTATAAACAGAGTGACATCCCAGATATCAAAACTGATTGGAAATATTTAGAATACCTTTAGGGTGCCTGATTTTTGGACCAATAACAACACGCACTCTAAATGTATTCTAAATATTTCACATCACATTTGAATGTGTTTTTTAAGATGACATTTCAGTGAGAACCTTGTCATTCTCAAAACTCCTTTTCTGTTGTTAAAGTCACAAGAACCGGTTGCAGCTTTACAGAAAGCTTTTCTTAATTTGTCTATAGTAATCTGAGATAAATCCCCTTTGTTGTAACCTCGCAGAGAAAGAAACATTACAGTTTTATTATTAAATATATTTAAATCTGGTTTAAAAAGTATATCATTATGTTTGTCCCGGCCCATAGAGAGCCGAAGTCCCTCCCTTTCCGGTGATCCACCATGGGACCTTATTTCGGAAAAATTATGTATTGAAGTCAATGGAGAGAGAAATTATCTTTCGATCCCGTTTGAATTGTGCCATGAATGACACATGATGTTTGTCAATTTAAAAGAAAATGTTGCAAGTCAAGAAAAAAATAGTTTGTCGTAAAACTGTGAAGTTACACTTATTTTTGCGTGAAATCGCTCAATGAACTACATCTCTGGTCTCGTACAATACACGTCACCTTAGCACATTTCCCCTGTTTCTTTCAGAATGAGGCGGAAAGTATGAAACGAGGTGAAAATCATTACACGTCTGGGCATGTTGAGAGCTGCAAATACACAAAAGGGGAGTTAGTCGGTTCCGTAAGAGCCAGCATGCGGGACCGGCTTTACAAGGTTTCGGTGAGTGTAATGTGTAACGTTAATGTCAGCTAGCTAACATCAGCTAACAAGGTACACTCCCGTGTTTTGTTTTAGCAACTAGTTTTCTCGTTAAGAATTGCGTGATCGCTGTGTATGCTGTTGATAACATTAGTGTTGGCAAGGACAAGGTACACAAAAAACTAGTTGCTATAACAAAACACGGGAGATTTGTTGACAAAATACATTTAAAGTCAAAGTTTCAGGTTTTCAGTGATAGAAGCAGCACCCTCTAATCAGCTGTTAATTTCCAATGAGTTGCAATGTGGCAGCTTCCATCACTGCTCCCCATTGCAGCTGGTTTCCATAAAATGTATCAAGGGGGCATAACCAGTCTGACATGCATTCACTACGTCATCCTGGGGTTTTTCCTGTCGGTAAGGGCCTGCTGCGTACCTGCTAAGGCCCGGCCAAGGATGGAACGTTATCAAACATGTGACGTTTTGGGCCGTTTGGAGCATGTTCACTGGAGTTATGAGACAACCGTGTTTCATGGCGAGCATTGTGTTGCCATGGCAACAGCATTTGAGAAAAATAAAAACAATTAAACGTATATGTCTTAAGGGCTGGACTGTGAAGTTTGACCAGTGTATGACCATTTTCATTGGAGTTATAGCAATATCGTGTTTAACGGCGAGGGTTGCGTTGACATGGCAACGGCTTTTGAGGAAAACTCACAAGTGGCACATAGACATGTTGAGGTCCGGACCATTAACCATAATCTGAAGTCTGGTGCCATTTGGACGATTTTCCTTTTTGTTTAGTCTCCGCACCCTAGATATACGTAGCAATTTTCGTTAGTTTACGTGAAAGTGGGGGGAGTTTACGTTAAAACGGAAGTGGGCGTACATTTTGACCAGTCCTGACGCACGTGCAACATTTGGTGAGTTCTTCATATAAATGATGTAGCGAAGCCCACGTCACTGTAGTCGCGCGGGTTATCTGCCGTTATGATTTCGGAACATCTTTCTTGCTTTGCCGGTCGTTTTCCCTGTTTTGTGTGTTTGGCAGGGCTGCGCGAGCGATTACAATAGGGTCTCAGACCCTAACTATTGAGGGAATTTATAATATCAGAGAATTAGGCCCAGACAGCATGCATGATTTAAAATGTAGATAGGAAAACATTTGGTCAGTTTTAA
>NW_022989759.1:391093-446093 GCF_902827175.1 Gymnodraco acuticeps | reverse complement strand
TAAGGGAACAGCAGAAGAAGACAGGCAGGAAGTAAACACTTAAGGAACAGCAGAAGAAGACAGGCAGGAAGTAAACACTTAAGGGAAGAGCAGAAGAAGACAGGCAGGAAGTAAACACTTAAGGGACCAGCAGAAGAAGACAGGCAGGAAGTAAACACTTAAGGGACCAGCAGAGAAGACAGGCAGGAAGTAAACACTTAAGGGACCAGCAGAAGAAGACAGGCAGGAAGTAAACACTAACAGGAACCCGGTATGGGCTCTGCAGTGTTGAAGGACTGGTTAGTGGAACAGAAACTGTGAACAGAGTTGGATAGTTACAGAAAACATTGTTCAGTGCTGCTGTCAGTTTAAATCACGTTGCTGTTGTCTCAGTGCCAGCCGTTGGTTCGTGAAAAACTGACCATTTTTTTCTTAGCAGAAGAGATATGATCATTTTTAAGTCAATACAAATTCTTTCAAGTCGTTAGTTATTTAGAATGTGGCCATGTAATAATAATGTGCATCAAGGCGGTCAATAATGAAAAGAGAACACCCTTGCTGAACATTCTCCCTTACTTACAAGGGGTCTGACTCAGATATGATATTGATCAAAAGCTTATAAGCTGAAGTACTTTGCGTAACTCACCAAAACACTTGCTGAGGTTTGTCTGTTTGTCGATGAAGACTTTAGCAGAGATGACATTTCCAAAGGGCATGAACATCTGGAGCAGGTCCTGGTCTCCAAACTCCTGCGGCAGGTGGTAGATGAACAGGTTGGCACCTTCTGGACCTGCCAATAAAACAGCAGTGATAAATTAACTCATGACTGACGGGAAACCTGTGTAAACTTCATTTATTTTTCACCACCGTCCCAAACCAGTACACCGTCTACTGTGCTTCATTTTTAGGGAAAGATCTGTTCATTTTGGTTAGTACCTTCCTGTGTTATTAGATGATTATGAGGTGTAATTGTTTGAAAGGGTGATGTGAAATACTTCACTAAGGAGTTCATGCATGTAGAAGGCTAAGAAAACCTGGTCTGAATAAGAAACTGTAATCCCTCACTACAGATAGTGACTCTATCAACACAACACATGTCTCTGTTTCACAGTCAAACTTTATTAGAGCGCTGACAGATTACAATGAGAAATGCATGATGTTCTCTACAGTCATTTGAGAGGGTATCAAACAGATCATCTGTAGCTTTGAAAAACATTTCACAGCATAAATATATCAAAAACAATCTGACAAGTAAAAACGTTCCAAGAAGTACAACATATATAGGTTCTTCTGTGAGACATGGAGTACAGTCCTCACAGTAGCTGCTGATACTTTAGTTACTTTGTTTTAGAGAAGATTACTCTGAGCTACATCATCACATATCTCTTCACAACTAATGATTTCTTTTTTTCCAACAACAAGTTCCCTCCGTCAATACTGTCACCCACACACTGGGCTGTGTAGAGACTGTGTGCTGCCAGAGAGTTGGGACTCTCCCAGTGTAAAGAGCCATATAGCGAGCGACATGGCTTCTGGGCAGCTAAACACAAGACAGTCCTGAGTGGCTTTTGGGCAGCTAAACACAAGACAGTCCTGAGTGGCTTTTGGGCAGCTAAACACAAGACAGTCCTGAGTGGCTTCTGGGCAGCTAAACACAAGACAGTCCTGAGTGGCTTTTGGGCAGCTAAACACAAGACAGTCCTGAGTGGCTTCTGGGCAGCTAAACACAAGACAGTCCTGAGTGGCTTCTGAGCAGCTAAACACAAGACAGTCCTAAGTGGCTTCTGGGCAGCTAAACACAAGACAGTCCTGTGTGGCCTCTGGGCAGCTAAACACAAGACAGTCCTGAGTGGCTTCTGGGCAGCTAAACACAAGACAGTCCTGAGTGGCTTCTGAGCAGCTAAACACAAGACAGTCCTAAGTGGCTTCTGGGCAGCTAAACACAAGACAGTCCTGAGTGGCTTCTGGGCAGCTAAACACAAGACAGTCCTGAGTGGCTTCTGGGCAGCTAAACACAAGACAGTCCTGAGTGGCTTCTGGGCAGCTAAACACAAGACAGTCCTGTGTGGCTTCTGGGCAGCTAAACACAAGACAGTCCTGAGTGGCTTCTGGGCAGCTAAACACAAGACAGTCCTGAGTGGCTTCTGAGCAGCTAAACACAAGACAGTCCTGAGTGGCTTCTGGGCAGCTAAACACAAGACAGTCCTGTGTCTCTTCTGGGCAGCTAAACACAAGACAGTCCTGTGTCTCTTCTGGGCAGCTAAACACAAGACAGTCCTGAGTGGCTTCTGGGCAGCTAAACACAAGACAGTCCTGTGTGGCTTCTGGGCAGCTAAACACAAGACAGTCCTGAGTGGCTTCTGGGCAGCTAAACACAAGACAGTCCTGTGTGGCTTCTGGGCAGCTAAACACAAGACAGTCCTGAGTGGCTTCTGGGCAGCTAAACACAAGACAGTCCTGAGTGGCTTCTGGGCAGCTAAACACAAGACAGTCCTGTGTGGCTTCTGGGCAGCTAAACACAAGACAGTCCTGTGTGGCTTCTGGGCAGCTAAACACAAGACAGTCCTGTGTCTCTTCTGGGCAGCTAAACACAAGACAGTCCTGTGTGGCTTCTGGGCAGCTAAACACAAGACAGTCCTGAGTGGCTTCTGGATAGCTAAACACAAGACAGTCCTGAGTGGCTTTTGGGCAGCTAAACACAAGACAGTCCTTAGTGGCTTCTGGGCAGCTAAACACAAGACAGTCCTGAGTGGCTTCTGGGCAGCTAACACAAGACAGTCCTGAGTGGCTTTTGGGCAGCTAAACACAAGACAGTCCTGAGTGGCTTTTGGGCAGCTAAACACAAGACAGTCCTTAGTGGCTTCTGGGCAGCTAAACACAAGACAGTCCTGAGTGGCTTCTGGGCAGCTAAACACAAGACAGTCCTGAGTGGCTTCTGGGCAGCTAAACACAAGACAGTCCTGTGTCTCTTCTGGGCAGCTAAACACAAGACAGTCCTGTGTGGCTTCTGGGCAGCTAAACACAAGACAGTCCTGTGTGGCTTCTGGGCAGCTAAACACAAGACAGTCCTGAGTGGCTTCTGGGCAGCTAAACACAAGACAGTCCTTAGTGGCTTCTGGGCAGCTAAACACAAGACAGTCCTAAGTGGCTTCTGAGCAGCTAAACACAAGACAGTCCTGTGTGGCTTCTGGGCAGCTAAACACAAGACAGTCCTGAGTGGCTTCTGGGCAGCTAAACACAAGACAGTCCTGAGTGGCTTCTGGGCAGCTAAACACAAGACAGTCCTGAGTGACTTCTGGGCAGCTAAACACAAGACAGTCCTTAGTGGCTTCTGGGCAGCTAAACACAAGACAGTCCTGAGTGGCTTCTGAGCAGCTAAACACAAGACAGTCCTGTGTGGCTTCTGGGCAGCTAAACACAAGACAGTCCTGAGTGGCTTCTGGGCAGCTAAACACAAGACAGTCCTGTGTCTCTTCTGGGCAGCTAAACACAAGACAGTCCTGTGTCTCTTCTGAGCAGCTAAACACAAGACAGTCCTGTGTCTCTTCTGGGCAGCTAAACACAAGACAGTCCTGAGTGGCTTCTGGGCAGCTAAACACAAGACAGTCCTGAGTGGCTTCTGGGCAGCTAAACACAAGACAGTCCTGAGTGGCTTCTGGGCAGCTAAACACAAGACAGTCCTGTGTGGCTTCTGGGCAGCTAAACACAAGACAGTCCTGAGTGGCTTCTGGGCAGCTAAACACAAGACAGTCCTGAGTGGCTTCTGAGCAGCTAAACACAAGACAGTCCTGAGTGGCTTCTGGGCAGCTAAACACAAGACAGTCCTGTGTCTCTTCTGGGCAGCTAAACACAAGACAGTCCTGAGTGGCTTCTGGGCAGCTAAACACAAGACAGTCCTGTGTGGCTTCTGGGCAGCTAAACACAAGACAGTCCTGTGTGGCTTCTGGGCAGCTAAACACAAGACAGTCCTGTGTGGCTTCTGGGCAGCTAAACACAAGACAGTCCTGAGTGGCTTCTGGGCAGCTAAACACAAGACAGTCCTAAGTGGCTTCTGGGCAGCTAAACACAAGACAGTCCTGAGTGGCTTCTGGGCAGCTAAACACAAGACAGTCCTGTGTGGCTTCTGGGCAGCTAAACACAAGACAGTCCTGTGTGGCTTCTGGGCAGCTAAACACAAGACAGTCCTAAGTGGCTTCTGGGCAGCTAAACACAAGACAGTCCTGAGTGGCTTCTGGGCAGCTAAACACAAGACAGTCCTTAGTGGCTTCTGGGCAGCTAAACACAAGACAGTCCTGAGTGGCTTCTGAGCAGCTAAACACAAGACAGTCCTGTGTGGCTTCTGGGCAGCTAAACACAAGACAGTCCTGAGTGGCTTCTGGGCAGCTAAACACAAGACAGTCCTGTGTCTCTTCTGGGCAGCTAAACACAAGACAGTCCTGTGTGGCTTCTGGGCAGCTAAACACAAGACAGTCCTGTGTCTCTTCTGGGCAGCTAAACACAAGACAGTCCTGTGTCTCTTCTGGGCAGCTAAACACAAGACAGTCCTGTGTCTCTTCTGGGCAGCTAAACACAAGACAGTCCTGTGTCTCTTCTGGGCAGCTAAACACAAGACAGTCCTGTGTCTCTTCTGGGCAGCTAAACACAAGACAGTCCTGTGTCTCTTCTGGGCAGCTAAACACAAGACAGTCCTGTGTCTCTTCTGGGCAGCTAAACACAAGACAGTCCTGAGTGGCTTCTGGGCAGCTAAACACAAGACAGTCCTGTGTCTCTTCTAGCTGCTTTGCTTCCAGCATGTCTAAGAAACTAAGCTTTCAATTGAAAGAAAGTCATTTGCAGATGCACATTTTTCAAATATTGCCCGAGACAAGCTTTTTCAGTTTTTCCTGAGAAATCTATTTCAACTGTCTTTATTCAACAATTTTAACAATTCTCAATCTTATGCTTTTACTTTTATACATGAATCAACACAATGCATTAACTCATATACTCAAATAAAGTGTTTCAAATGTTGAAATGACACAGTTGGCAAAGTAGTGTATTGAAAATAAAGCGCCGCTTTGGTGTTAAATAAGGAGGTTTGTTTGTTTATTATCCATACATAGTAATAGTAAATAGTAGAGTTTATAGAGAGGCTTCAAACTCTGGCACAGAATACAGATGAGTGACAAAAGGAATCCCCTTTATTATAGTTTCTTGATGAAAGTCATTATTGCCTGAGTAATGTGTAGCCTAGGTAATGTGTAGCCTGTCACACAGAGTACCTACAGCCAGTTTAGCAGTGTCATTCTAAATATAGAAAATGGTTTTGGATAGAGAGAGTATGGCATGTATATGGACTTACTTTAACACACAAACAAACGTATTTGTGTATTAAGGTTAGCTCTTCTACATTCCATTCCTGTTATGGACTCAAGCTATAAGGTGGAGCAGTGACATGATGCCATGAGGCCGCGTCAGAGAAGGTGGAGACGTCTTACCGGTGCTGCGACTGTCGCCCGCTGACGCAGCAGATTTAAAACAAGACACAATGCTTAGAAGAAGGTCAACACACAACACACACACATCTGTACCAAACAACACAACTTCAAATCAAGTCAGGAGACAAGCACGGAGTATGCTCCCACCCTGTTAGCTCTCTTTCTGGAAGTATTCTCCATTCAACTCACATTTTAAATGTGGATAACTTTGAAGAATGCTCATACATTAAATCAATAGAATAGTAAATATTTCACCACTCTTTGTAAGTGGTGTAAGAAAATATTGTTGCAGTATAGTATCGCAATATTATGTTGCGTTACTGTACTGATTCTCAACAACACTATATCAAATTTGATTCAGCTTAATCTGTTTGAATGCATAACATCAAATATAACAGTTTTCCATATATTTGATTTTTGAATCAACCCCTCATGATAACCTCAGTTTAAGCCTCTACAGCCCTTTATCCCTGCAGTCCCTTCCTCTGTCACCCCCCCTCCTCTCAGCCCCCAGAACCCACCTTCCTTCTGGCTGCCTGCGGCGGACACGCTCTGCTGGGACAGCAGGCTCTGGTTGTAGAGGCTGGGCAGGGCGGCGGCAGCGTACTGCTGGATGCCGGAGTACGCCTGGCTCAGAGCCTCCATGGTGTTTCCTGAGCCGTTAGACAGAGCTCCAGAGCCCAGGCTGCCATTCAGAGCTGCCATGCCTGCATCAGGGACAGCAGCCAGAAAACAGTCAGTAACTACAGTCACTGTCCATGTTATGGATATCAATGTTTAGGTCAGTTGTGAAAATTCATAATAACAAAAATGTAATGTATAACGCAGTTTTGAGGATACTCAAAGATGCTTCACATGAATGAAATAAAAGGACTTCAAACACAGTACAGGCGCTCAGACCGGTATACCTGTGATGTTAGACAGCTAATAACAATACCAGCAGACAGTGTGGAGTCAAGTCCATATCGCTGTACTGTACTGGCAGCATACATGTACATGTGCCGGTGGAACTACGGGCAGCTAACGTTAACATCCATTCAACTGGAATTACATTCACAGGACAACCTCTACATTGCCCCCCCCCTGGCCAGCAGAGAACAAACTCACAGCTACAGAGCTTTCTGTTTTCCCCTTGCAATAACCCTGAATTATTTGTACATATTATTACTCACACTGCCTCACTGCATTTAGACTACTTTGCACACATACCTATGTTTACAGTTTCTCTCAGTAGTAGGTTGGTCTATATAGAGTGTATTCGGACTTATTTCTATTCACTCACTTTATGTTTCTTATTTTTAATATTTTAATATTTTACGTTATTCTTTGTTTAATTGAAGTGCAATGCTGCTGTAAAAAAATCAATTGACCAATCGGTGATCACTAAAGTATTTTTGATATTTATGTAATCTTTATATTAACCCTGTCTTTTTAACTTTTAGAGTTTCACATCAAGCGTACTTCCTGTCCGTGATCTAAGCAGTGCAGATGGACGGGTCCAGTGTAGGTCCGTACCTGCCAGGGAGCCCATGTTGAGGCCGGCTCCAGCCCCAGCAGCGAGGGACTGCAGGGCCCCCAGAGAGGCCATGGGGTTCAGTGAGGAGTTACTGCTGGAGGTGGGGGAGGAGCCTGCTCAGGGAACATGAACTGTTAATGTTGGAACTACACATTATACTATGTTACAGCTCAGAGATAAACATTCTCACCGCATCACTCTGACCTTTGTTATTCATAATATAAATAAATCATAAAATATCAATCTGAGAAAAGTAGAGTTTGGAAAACACAAGTTTCCTGGACTCATATGGATGTCACCTTGACTATGTAACAGTATTGTATCATGTATTATTTAATGTCATATTGTTTTACCTGAGCTTGTTAGTGCACATAGTGGGCTACTAGAGGTTGTCATGGCGCTGGAGCCTGTGGGCGTGGCCTGTGTGGCAGCTGCTGCTAAAGCAGCCAGGTTCTGCATGGCATTAAGACCTGACAAACACACACACAGATAGTTCAACATGCAGCCCCCCGTCCTGGGATCACTATCAGCAGTGTTCTCTGGAGTGTGCTGCAGTACAGGGTTGAGGCTGAAGCATCATGCTCCTTATGACACCAGGGATCAGTATTAAACACATATACATTCAATTGTACATGACGGCATGATAGTTCATATTGGACATTGTATGAAGGCATGTGTGTGAGTGTGTGTGCACCTGAAACTGGGTGCAGGTTGTTGAGAGCGTTCCCTTGGGAGGCTGACTGCTGCAGCAGCTGTAAGTAGAGCTGAAGGAGAGAAGAGAACACGCTGAGGGGACAGTGGAGTTGTAACAGGCTAGTTGTACATGTTGCAGTAACACACACTCACTGCCAGATACTGAGGCCCCAGGCTGTTGAGGCCGGTGAGGTTTCCCCACATGGAGGCAGCACTGAGCTGCTGCATCTGCTGCTGCAGCTGCTGAGCCATGCGCTTCTGCTCCTTGTCCTTCTGAGTGTCCGCAAACTTCACCACAATGGGCGATGAGCAGCCCTGAGCACACACCAAGCATATACGATGGGTTTATTTGCAACTCAAGAGCATGTCTAATAATTGATACTTTTTCAAAAGCAGTGCTGTTTTACCTCCATGGTCTGGGACTGGTGCATGGACTTGATGGCTGACTGGGCCATCTGTCTGGCTGTGAACGTCACAAATGCACAACCTGGAAGAGAGAAACAAAAGGTGTCAGAATTCTCAGTGCCTTGATTCAAAAGTGACGTTTGTACCAGCCTAGATAGCGATGTGGTATCACTTTCACCGTGTGCCCACTTTGTGGGCAAATGATGATGTTGCAACAATGCAAGATGCAGGCTTCACCTTAAGTTTGAATATGTATGTAGGAGCCATTCCCTTAGTTTGTATTCATTTATCATTTACACCATGAATTGTGTGGTGTGAATTATTGAATGAATTAGTGTGTTATTAGTGTGGTCAGGTTTGCAGCATAAAGGAGAGGTGCTGCAGCCTAGAGGCGCGGCTGATTGAAGCAACATAGTCTTTAGACCTTGCTTCGTTGGCCGCGTGTGACCACTTGGTTCCTTATTGTGTTTGTTTGTGTTTAGAATACCAAAAAGGTTTATTCAGGAAATCATTTATTTGAAAACGTTAATGTTCTGGACATTCCTTTTTTCTCAACAACACGCATCTACTTATCAATCAGCCCGAGTGCATCACAAAGAGAAGAATCAGATACATGCATATTGTGGTCACTACAATTGAGCAGGGATTCCCCTTCCTTTAATGTTGGAATCCCTTTCTCCTGAGGTCAGGCCTGATGATATACATCTACACTACATGTTATTCCACTATTCATAAACATGTCAGGATCCTCTCCTATCCTCCTGGTTCATTCTCTCAGTGTGCCAGAAGCCTAGAGTTACGTTCTGCATTGCATGAAGGCTTTCTAAACTCCAGGTGCTTACTCTTGGAGTTGTTCTGGAGTTTTGTGAGCAATCCTAATAAACCTCAATATATTTGAACCACAGACATGTTTGTGTGTCTTTTGTGGCATCATTGTTGATGAGGTTGCTGAACAACCTTGGTATAACATTCATCTTACCCACCTGTATGCTACAATTGATTGAATGTCGTTTTTGATCGTTATACAAGGTGTTTCAATAATATGTGTTTTTTATTTATGGTTGTTTTGTATGTTGTTGTGATTTGATCCCAAATAGTTACAAAAGACATTGAGAAAAAAAGAAAAGACAAATTCAACAGCAAAACATCTACATTGTCAGCAAACAGACCAATGATGTTCTTTCTTACACTTTGATCTACTTCAGATATTTATTTTGCAATGCAGCTTTCACTAGTGGCTCAATATAAGGGGCAAAGAAGGGTTCGTGGTAATGGGATCAGTTGAAGTGGCGTCGAGTCTTAAAGACTCACCCATTAGACTCATCGGTTTGAACCTAATATTTTCAGGTGACGTGTGCAAAAGTCCTGCAGTGTGGAGGGTTTGGTTACGGCTATCTTAGATGTGATGGCCCTCCTCATCAATTCATGAGGTCAAATTGGAGTTGGTCTTCAGTCTACTCATTTTCTCTTTTCTTTAGTTTGATTTCTGAGGTAAGAGTACTCTACTGTGTGTCATCAAGGCAGGTCAAGGCCCTGAGGGGGCTGTGGAGTACAACATTTGACAGGATTGCTCAAATTCCTCTATAATGAATTCATTGTGTGTGTGTGTGTGTGTGTGTGTGTGTGTGTGTGTGTGTGTGTGTGTGTGTGTGTGTGTGTGTGTGTGTGTGTGTGTGTGTGTGTGTGTGTGTGTGTGTGTGTGTGTTTAAGAGGAATATATGCCTCACCCCGGCTGAGTCCGTCGGGGCCCCTCAGTATCCGGCACTCCTCTATCTGTCCGTACGGAGAGAACATCAGCCGGATGTCGTTCTCGTTACACTTCTTGGAGATCATTCCAATAAACAGCTTTCTGTCTTCCACTGCTGTTTTCAACACAACACAACATCAAACACACCTGCTCTGTGTCAAGGTAAATGGTGCCATATTCAACATGCAGAAATGTTTTATTATGGCTTCTTTAGCAAGCCATGTTATGAACTTCAAAGCGCTCAGTTGAGGACAATGTCTTCTAATAACAGCTGAGCTCTGCAGTTCTTAAAGGATGCTTATTGGTCATTTCTAAAGACTGAAAGGTTTTGCTTGCTGTAATAATTCATCCTGTTCATCCTGAGCATAAACAGATCCGTATCAGTATGGATGCAGCTACTAAAGTCAACAGGTAGTGAGTAATAAAGGAAAGAGGAGGATGTCAAATCCTTACCATTGTTTTTCTCACTGTCAGCGGGCTTCATCTGGATTGGGTGGTGCATCTGAACAAAGGAACAAATGACACATTCATATTTATTTTGTGAAATATAGTTTCAGAGTTTCAGGGCCAGAGAGTAAAGTATGAAGAAGGCCACTTGTTCTTGACTAAATAAACACTTAAGGCCCTGTCACACTGTCCCGAAATTGACACCCGATGGACACACGAATATGGAATTGTGAATTTCGCACGAAGATGGCCCCGAACCACACACGAAGGCAACATTTACATTACATTTAAGACATACAACTGCAATGAAAGTACCAAAAACAATTGTGTTACAGTACTATGATACTGTACTGGTATCTTCAGACTTTGTTCTTTACTTTATCCGTCTTTATATGTAGAAAATATTACGTTTTCTCCGTAATGTTGTTTCCATAACAACAACAACTTCCTGTCAACTGTCCTTCAAAATAATATATTATATCCTTTTTAGTTTCACAGAACACAAATTGGGTTATTTACATAATATGTTTACATGATTTTGTTGAGCAATAAAACAACCCGATGGACACACGATAAAGGAAATGTTCAAATTCGGCTGTGATCGTAGCGACATCGGGCCATTCGTGAGGGCATCTTAAGCCTTCGTATGACCGCCGGTGGAGTTTCTCAGGCTCCGGCAGCAACTTCGTGAGCGGTGGCAAAATCTTTGGCATGCCAAAAAATTGCCGAAGGACCTTGAGAAGGTTCATTTTCGTGTTGAATTTGTGTGTCAATGTTGCCCTTCGTAAGGCCATCGTGAGGGCATCTTGTTATCATCGGTGCCATCGGGCATTCGCCCCGATCAGAGTGAGGGTGAATGCACCGATGATAACACGAAGATGACACGATTTGACAAGATGCCCTCACGATGCCTTACGAAGTTGCCGCTCACGAAGTTGCTGCCGGAGCCTGAGAAACTCCACCGGCGGTCATACGATGGCTTAAGATGCCCTCACGAATGGCCCGATGTTGCTACGATCACAGCCGAATTTGAACATTTCCTTTATCGTGTGTCCATCGGGTGTCAATTTCGGGACAGTGTGACAGGGGCTTTAACGTTTTTTCCCCACTCATTTGTTTTTAGGAAAAAAAGGACAAATAAAAGAACAAGACCATAAGCAACATTAAAGCAACTTGTTATTCCTTAAATAAAACACTTAACATCTACATTTAGTCAGTTTTCATTGTCAACACACACTTTGTAAATGTTGTTGAAACAGTGCGGTCCACAGAGAGCAGGCGTTCACTAACCCCTGGGAGAATCTTCATGTTGTGCAGTGCATTCTGGGCTTCCAGGGCTGATTTGCGAGTATAGTACGTTATGAAACAGCAGCCTGCAGGGAAGGGAAAGAGACCTGAGTTACACACTCACTGCATACTGTGTGCTTTGTGGAGGCTATGCTGGCCAGCCGTAGTGATCTTTGATCCAACAGATGTGTTCCATGTCTCGAGGCACACCCAAACCATTTGTATAGCCAAGTTAAATAAAGGCTTTTCATGTTGTAAGTTGTTTATGGCACAAATATTCACATAGCAAATATACAATTGAAAATACAGAAAAACAAATCAAAGGCAAGGAACCCCCATTTTCTGTGATTAATAAAAGAATATGTCGAGGTTTCCATTGTGTGTTAAGGATCTTTTGGGCTCCAGTTAAGCTAGTAAAACCAAGAGTTTGTTATGATGGTTTTAAGGTTATAATAGAGAAGAGACTCATTGTTCAGCATTAGGATGTTTGGGAGGCACGGTATCTGAACCCCAATGATGTCACATGCAATGTCACTTCAAATGACATGCTAGATTCCTTCAGATTGAACTGTGTGTGTTTGTGTGTTCCTAAAGGCTGACCTTTGCTCTGCGGAGGGTTCTGGCTGCGGTCTCGGAGGACATTAATCTCGTAGACGGCTCCGTAGGGCTCGAACAGCTCCCGCAGCTGCTCCTCCGACCAGGAGCGAGGGATCTGCCCCACAAACATCTTGATGGCATCAACGTCTGGCTGGTCGGGGTGATCCAGAGACCCGTTCATCTTCTTCCCACTGAAAAGACAAATGTCAGTTAGACGCAATACCATATTCCTAATAATATATTGTAACTTATAACTGCAAATATTCTCCAACAGCCTAATGGGTCAAAACAGTTGGCAGGAAAGTAGGGATGCTCATAGTGTTCTTCTTTTATGAAACTATGATGCTGAGTATTAACGTCAGATAATAATCATCACATATTCGACTCATTATTTCTATGACTTGAGTATATATCACATAGAGGCAGGTATTCATTGAGAAATATAAACAAGATTGAGGTGGTTTCTCTGTACAAACACTATGATATCTATGAATACACACAAACTGTAACATGGAGGCTAGTAGAAAAGATCTCAAATGTGATTATAACAGCAGAAGATACAACAAAGTTGGTAAGACTTTCTTTGAGTTTGATGCCACCCCCGCAGTAACATGTTGAAGTCCTCTGGACAATATACTAATCCCATATTTCTCCAGTCTTAAAGCATTAGGTTTGGCTGCTTAGTGTACAGAAAGTCATATTACACTGACATACCCATACCATGGTTATGGATAAGTAAGTATATGTGCTAGAACACGCACTAGTATATTATAACCTACATCTGCATGGCGCTGGCATAGATAAACAAAACCCTCTTATACTCTGCTGAAAAGTCCTAGAGGAAACAATGAATACAGAAAGATGATGTATGAAGAGCTGCCATCAAAAAAAGCACAGAGAGTTCAGAGGTCAAACACATTCCTGAAATGAGCAACAACCCAAAGATTAAAAAGGAATGTTATTTTCCAGAAAAACTATGACACTCTGAAATCCGATCAGAATGATCTCTCTTACTGACGGGTCCAGGAAGAATTTAGCTCATTCAGCTGAAAGTAGTCAACTATGGCATAAAGGGGCCTACAGGGGGCTGCCGATGATGTGAGCCCACCGTCTGCCTGGGGGTCAGGGTCTGCAGGGCAGCGGGCTCAAACTGAACCGTCCACTGAAGGATACATCCGGTCCACTGGATGACTTTGCAAGAACATCTGAGATATGTAAAACTGGACCATACACACCCACAGGGGGCTTTGACTTTTACTTACTATGCATAGGCTGTAGCAATGCTACCGTTAACGTGCGCATTCACTTCAAAACCCAAGAGGCTGCGGGGCTCGCACATGTCGAACCGGCACTGCAATTTGTTCCTATACAAATACAAGAAACCTGCATCACACTTCTATCTTTCACAGTATTGATAAAAGCCATTCAATTGAAATGTACATGTAATTGCACTGTTTTTTTTTTTAACCATTAAAAAGTGGGATTTCACTTCATGAAATGTAAGGTAACATTATGGTTGCTTAAAAATGTTTTGTTCAGCTCTTGGATCACTTCTGGTTGCAAAATAATGATGGCCATACTCAAGGCTTTAAAGTCGGTGGACAACAAACCAATGGGCGATACGGTGAAACGTCTCATATACGGTCTGTGGTCAGAGGTTGAACATTCAAACTACCAAGACCAGATCAGTTCTGTAAATGGATTGAACATAATATAACTTGTATATAATATAACTAGTGTACTTATTTACTGGCTGCTTCAATCACACAAATGGATTTCCTATGATGCACAAACTATAATATATACTGCTGTTTTATTGTATTCATAGATTTTCTGTGTGCAATCCCAACCAGCCATTTTCCATGTACTATATCACCAATGGCATAGAAAATGACCAAAAGACCTTCCTGAGGAAACCATGGTATTGTCTGGAGGAACGCAGAGGAAATGACTGCACAGCTCAAACACATGTGCTGATTGGTTTGATTGGTTAATACAATGATAGGTAGAAAGGATTTGAGAGTGTTAAGGTGTTTACATCATCACATCAATCCAAACCTCATAATCAGTCTACTATCTTACACTTGAAATAGTCAAATGCAAAATGTGATAGTCGCATCTGCACATAATGCATTTGAAGAATCAAACATGAAACGTTGGAAAACATTTAATAAAGTTAAGAAGGATTTGAAAAATGATCAATGAGATAATCCGACTTGTCCTGCAGAATATGGATGTATATGCTTCCAGTGTGATGTGTGACAGGGGGGAGCGGTACCTCTCAATCAGAAGCTGGCCTTAACTGGTTGCCATGTGTTCAATTACAATGATTTATTAACATTCTAATAATTATTCACTAAGTGACAAAGAGGCAGCAGAGGGATGTTATACCAGAAGCAGAAATGACCCTAGGACGTTTCATTTCAGAATAAGACACGTTTATTTATCCAATACATCACCAGTGTTTAGAGAGCCTTCACTATCCCTCGTCTTCAAATATATTGAGTTACTTTTGATGTGTTTTAAAACGTATGACTAGTATATGTGTAGTGTTATTGTTACATGTTGAAATGGTTCAGCAGCGGCTTGATTCAACTATTGCCTCCCTCATGTTGTTGTGCTGGTGCACCTCGGAATCTCTGCCCACACAAACAGGCACTTCAACAGAGTTTTATTGTCATTTCGGATGAAATATTTGCTGCATTTGTACCATTTATTTCCAGAATTGAAATGTTCAGTTATGCTCTAATCATGTTGTATTGATTTTGGGCACTGCTTAGGTGCCAGAGGATGATGTAGAACCTCCATATGAACTCAAATGAAGGCTGGGGGTGTGGCTGTCACAAAGCAACCAATGCCAGCTCAGAATACAAAGGTTGAATACACTCCTGGTGCCTGTTATACATGTGCATGCTAACTACGCACCATTCAAATGTCCATGGCTTAGACATTGCATTGCATTGAACAATGTAATCTTGCTTTTGTCAACATTTTGTTTTTCAAAATGAATCATCTAGAGCCATTGTGTCAACATGCTTTACGTTTCTATGCTTCTAATGGGAGAGTGTTCTCCTTTGAAAGCTAGCTAACGTCACGGCATGTCAGTCACAGAGGGAGCAGGGTCCCACATGTCAACATGCTGCAGAGCTACATGTTTTTTATTGTCTACATTGGTTTTATAAATATGTGTTATGTGTGGTTCTTTTCAGTTACTTCATTCCCTGTGATGTTTATGGATGTAGTTTCTGATATGTTTTTCCATCTAAAGTGTGCATTATGTCCTGCTCAGTATCAAAAATGCAAGAAAACATTACGGCTAAGGCACTATTTCAAAAGGCCCAAAAGTGGCAGTACCAGGGCAACGCACAGTACCAAATCACTTGAGACTTCAATAATGTGACATTACTGCAGGCTTGACAATCAATGTTTCTGATCAAATTAGCTTTTTTTTTAAATAAAAATTCTAATTCTGAGTTATTACAACTAGTGCGAGAGGCATTCATTGTTAATATGAGGTCGTTTTGGGTTATTTCTTTAGCACATAACCCTTTTTGTAAAGAATAACAGACAGGTTTCCATCAGAACAGGAGCTTATTACCATCTGAGCTGGATCCAAAATCAGTCAAAAATAATACATAGCCTAAAGAAAGGTACAGGAAGTTACTTCAACACCTCTTCTTCACTGAAGTGCAGCGTGGAAGAACATTTAAACAACTGGAGGGCTTCATCACCCAACACTCTACAACACAGCTGCTCATGACTAATACTGCTACCATTTCAATCAGAAGAAAGCCCTTCAAATAGACAAATCCATTCAAACTGATTTCCAGAAACATAGGACAACCCTAGGAAACATAGAATACTCACACAGTGATCAGAGCGAGCTACTTACACAGGACTAGAATTCAAAGAGCAGTGATCCACCATCATCTCAGGGAGGAAATCCAACTTAAAAGAAGCCATGATGCCAAAATGTGTTTCTTTCTCCTTTGAACACAACAGGACAGTGGCACTAAATGGACGCACAGATCAGGTGATGGTGGTAAACTCCAGATGGTACACTTATTGGTAGGTCCCTGGCGAAGGGTATAATAAGGGCAGTGCACAAAAGGAAGAGAAAAACAGTGTGCCGCAACAAACTAATGCACATGGAGAACCCGTCCAGTGGAACACAGACACACAAACACAAAGTGGCTGCACCGCCTTCGTTGCGATGGAGGAACAAATGACAGACAAAGTGACAGGCCTTCAGGTTGGCTTTCCAGGTTCTGGGAAGGGGACTGACCGCTGCATGCAGATCATGGGGGGCTGCTGGGATCACTGGGGCCAGAGAAGTAATGGCCATTTGGGCTCCCACAATCAAAGTGCTGATGATCCACGGCCTTTGTGAACATTTCTCCTAGGCCAGCAGATCTGGCTGCAGCGTCAGATAAACATGGTGTCAGATTGATGGTGATAAGGCCCAGTGGGCAGGGGGAATGAAAGAGGGAGTGAATAGTACTCCCCAGCCAGTAGCTAATCCCTGGACTAGCCACACCAGGGGCTAACAATTAGGTTCCGGCCAGAGGGGGGGCTGTGTTTACCCTGTTGTCCTGCAGCCTGCAGTGGTTTGTGTGTGATTCATGTGTGTAAAAACAGAAGGAAGCCAATGTCAAATGACACTGGCTTTTGTCTCTGTGCAACCCACAGCACACACACAAAGACCCCCACACCTTTGCATTGAGATCAACTCTGCACTAAACAACACCCTGCCTTCAGGTGGTTGGTGGCTGGACTTAACCCCATGCTGCTGCACTTTGTTTTCATCCACACTGGAGCCTTTTCATTTTGCAACATGACAGCACAACCCAGGAAAGCACGGTGCTAATAAACAAAGTCTGTGAAATAACAAAACCATCTTTCAAGATCTTTTCAGATAAATGAGATGGATAACTTTATCCTTAACCCAACGATAATGGGGACCTGCTGTGCTTATCACAGCTATATCTCCATTACAGCGCACATATTGTGATGGCTAGCAAAACGTTGCAAACTTGTCCTGCCTTTGAATGGCGTACTGATGATAGTGTTGCAGCATTATTCAAACTTGCAGTAGTGGAGGCCATATGATAACACCACTGTGATAACAGACAATATGAGAAACACCGACACTGCACTTAGCAAAAGCGTGCTTGCCCTCCATATCCGATCTGACGCTCTACACTCAAATAAGAGCGGTGTTGTTAGAAGAAGCAGAGTGGTCTATTTTTATATTTAAATAGGTTTGAACACATGAATTGGAATACTTATCATAAAATCATGTAGTGCCTCTAGCTATTCAGTGAGAAATATAATGTTAGAGATAATTATCATAAAGACATTATAGCCTGTAGATTGTACAATATGCCAATGTTAGGCTTCTACAAAATGTAAGCTAGTTTGATGCCTAAAGATGTTGTCAAACAGTATGACAAAGAGTCACACATCCAATGGGGAGTGGGGCTCCACTCCATCTTCTCACGAAGTGCAGAGAGGACGCTCTGCCGCTCTGAGAGGAAGCTGCTCTGACTATCTGAATGGAATGTTCCAGCACTGCTCCGAGTTTACCAACAGGCCAGTTTGTCATGTGTCATGCAGGATCGTGAGGTTAATACCAACACACAAACATATCTGAGCAACAGTCACAAACCTCTGTGCCGGTTTGCCAGGCCTACTGGATTTGGAGTTTTTTGTTTGTTTTAAGCAATAACTACAACTCATTTGTAATGTAGCAAATGAGTTATATTAATAGTAAGACGCCATGACGATCAAAAACATGGAGCCAGTTAGCAGACCATGCTAACTGGTAGGTCTCATTTAGCATTTAAAGCATTAGATTACATTTGTACTTGCTGTTTGGCTAAGAACTGTTGGTATGCATTTTGGTGTGTGTAGATTTATATGTATGGACCTGATATGGAGTGATGAAGAAATGAGTCCTATAACCCAGAAATGTGTTAGCATTTCAGCACGTCGGGTTACGTCGTCTGAAGTCAATGTTTTCTGAATTCGTTTTTTGATAAATGCCTAAAATAAGATATGTGGTTAACACAAGTTTAACAGATTTTCATGTTTTGTATTACATAAGTGGTAAACGTCTGAAACCTTTTAGTGGTTGCTACGAGTTTAAATGATTCTACTAAAGGTCATCATGCTGAACATTAGCCGCCTTTAGCTTGGGAGTGGTGACGTGAGGTCATGTGACTGTGCTGTAGTTTGTTTATAATCGTTCAGTACATAACAGCACTTTAACCATCAGTAAAAGTGGTGTTAATTAGGGCTGTCAAGTGAACGCGTTAATAACGCGTTAACGCAAAAAAAAATTAACGCCACTAATTATTTTAACGCGATTAACGCATGTGTATTTTTTTTCCTCGGCCGCCCCGTAGTTTCAGAGCGCATCGAGTTTAAAATACCATCTACAAGCTGATGCTGACAGCCCCGCTCCTGCTGTGACAGACCACACTTCCACGCTCACCGGCAGGCACCGACTGGCTGTTGGGAGGACCGGGAGGGTGTGTGTATGTGTGGCCCGAGCGAGCGAGAGAGAGACCTTACGTGCATTGTTGTTGTTAGCATCTGGTGCTAGCTAGCTGCGCTAACGGATCTAAGGAGCTGTTTAAATGAAAACAGAGGAGCGACATTTCGCCACAACTGCGCCGAGCACTTGACTTCCAGGCAGCTCCCGTTCGAGCATATGCCTTGTGACACACACACACACACACACACAACACACACACACACACACACACACACACACACACACAACACACACACACACACACACACACACACACACACACACACACACACACACACACACACACACACACCACCCACACACAACACACACACACAACACACACACACACACACACACACCCACACAGCACACACAACACACACCCAACACACACACTACACACACACACACACACACAACACACACACACACACAACACACAACACACACACACACACACAACTTTGTATTGTATTATTGTATGAGAGGTTCCAGGTTGAATTGAGGCGAATATTTGTAATGTTCAGAGGTTGTTGTTGTTAATATTCATGAGAATATTTGTCATTGTTCAAATGATAATAAACATTAGCATAAAGCATATTTGTCCACTCATATGTTGATAAGAGTATTAAAAACTTGAAAAATATTCCTCTAAGGTACATTTAGAACAGATAAAAAATGTGCGATTCATTTGCGATTAATCGCGATTAACTATGGACAATCATGCGATTAATCGCGATTAACTATTTTAATCGACTGACGGCCCTAGTGTTAATATAAGAGATTATTTTCTGCAATTTCCAAAATAAAAAAAAATAAAAGGCTGAAAAATCTCAGAGCTTTTGTGGAGGGAGCCCTTGCTAACTCGCGGTGGCTACAATAATCTGTCAAAACTTCCCTCTATTGACCGTGTGAGAGAGATACATGGCTGCATGGTGTGGGCAGGGGGTCCTGGGGGTCCACAGATTTTCCATAACCCCCCCCAAATGGCTGTCGGAGCTTCTTACCCCCCTAGTGCCAAGTTGGAGACCTCGGAGGTGGGGAGGGTGAGTTGGGGCTGTCCCGTCTGCTCTGGAGACGCATACAGGCTCTCAGGGTCCAGGCTATCCATCGAGGGCCTCGCACTACGACTAATCACACACAAACACACACACACACACACACACACACACACACAAACACACACACACATTACAAATACATACAACAAAGAAACACACCACAAATGTTTGCACATGTAATGAAGCTTAAGTGGAACACAAATGTGAGAGCTGGGGGGTGGGTTCATCCTTTAAATATCAAGGTTATTTTGAATAACGGAGCCTACACACGGCGGCGTGCGTTGCCGCTTCAACGCTTCTGCCCATTCACTTTGAATGGGGTGACCTCACGATTCGCCGAACTGCATTGTGGGAGCAAAGCGTAGCTTCTCTCGCGGTGCTCGCTGCAAAAGTAGAGCAATGTTCTACTTTTGCCGCCTCGACGGAGGCGTCAGCCAATCAAATCCCGCATATGCAAATCTGACAGTACAAGCGCTAGCCAATCAAACCGCGTGTATGTTGGGAGAGCCAGACCGCAGTTATTTCCTATATGTAAAAAAATGGAGGAGAAAATTATCGTGGCGGTAGGGAATCACCCGGTACTATATGACCAGTCCCTCTTTACATACAGGGATACAAACCGGAGGAGCCAGGCATGGGGGGAGGTGGCAGAGACAGTGGGTGAAACTGGTAGGTGATCGCCTATTTGGGGAGTTTATATCCAGTGTACTTCGTTTGAATGGACAGCTAGCAAGCATGTATATTTAGCCAGCATGGATGTAGCATGAGCTTTGCTTTGTATGTCCGGGGCGGGACATTCATATGATTGGTTGTTGGTCGCGTTGGTTGCGTTGACTCCCCAAGCTCAAGACACGCCCACCGCCAAGCGGCAACGCACGCCGCCGTGTGTAGGCTCCGTAAGGGTACATCACCACACCCCTGTGTCCTTTCAAAATAGACAATACTCAGCAACCCCGACTCAGAGCTCTGAATGTTTAGACGACTGTTGTTCCTCTCTGCGCTCTCTCACTATCTGTGTCAGCACCCCGCCTACCTGCAGCTGTCCGTCACTCACCTCTCTCCTGTCTGCGCCTGTACTACGAATCCAGTTCAACAGACCCTGGATATGTTTGAGTTATCTGGCTTAACTAACCCAAAACAAGAGCGCTCTCGCTAAGCGGTCCTATGACGCTGGTTATCAACTCGGTAACTCAAGCCAGGGGTTGCAGTCGGATAATCCAAAAATCAGCTCCTAAATTCTAACCCTATCTCCTATTCCTTGACCTCTGAGTGAAACGTCACGGGGTTAAGGGATAGTGGATAGGAGAAGTCAAAAGGACGTGGGAGAAGAGACTGCGGTACTTTAGAGAATCCGAATGCACTTTCACTATCCGACGTGTTTATGATGCTCCAGCGGACGTCATGAATGTGCGTCTGCTGCTGTGGGGAAACTATGGAAACTAGTTTTCTATACAGCGGACTACAACATGGATGTTTAATAAGAACGAGGGACTACTGTAAACTCATCTAGAGACTCTGCACCGTGCTCTGATGCTGTTGCTTTATGCTTTATGAACGTGGACAACAGAGAAACATATTCTTCATGACCAAAGTTGGAATTGAAATAAAAAAGGAAAGTGAAACTTCTGCTCGTCACCCTCTACCTCCGGTCCACATTAATACAAATGATCCCAATACGTATGATTGTATGAACTATGAAAAGATCTTAAAATCAATACAAATGTATTTATTATAAACGTTAGGCCTTAACATCTATCACTGTGTATATCACCATTCAAACATCTTTTAAAAGTTGAACAAACCCCACAGCTCAGTAAAGACTGTGAAATGTTGACTTTATTTGATCATTTCAGTAAAAACTAACGTTCATATTTCTCTTTTTGATTATAATACTGATGAACGTTCAGAACAAAGCACTTTGGCAACTTACCACCTACGTTTCAAAAAGCTTAATAAGCACCGTAACTTTCATGATATCATTTCTCCGTCATAATCGGTTGTTTCCGTGAACGGCCGACTGTTGAGTGACGGCAAATGCTGCGGCTGTAATGCATTGTGGGGCAGCATTTTCTCCTCTCCTTTCGGTTAGGGAGGTCCAGTGGTTCCTAAGCTAAAGGAGGTTATAAAGGAAGTTTGAAACCTCCTTTCCTATCATCTAGAGAATTCGAACGGCACTTATCATGGCTGCCACTGAGGGACTTCCGGGTCATTTCACTCCGTTAGGAAGGTTCCTAAGCTAAATGGACTATTCGACTGCAGCCCTGGTTTCTCTGTCCGACTGAGTGCGCGTTCACATAAAAGGGGCGGGGTTAGCAACATTTGACCAATCACAGCGCAGCGTCATACTTCCTGAATGAAAAGTAAACTATAATATTAGACAAATATGAAGAAGTTAAACTTTTAACATCCATGACACTTTATCCAGGATAAAAGCAACATGGTTGCACCTGCAAGGTGAATACAGCTGGTAAAAGAAAAGTGTTTGAATGCGTACATTAACAGGTTTATGATTTGACTCGAGTGTTTCGTCAACTTAATGTGTTGCTTAAAATAATACTTCTGCATACAGTATGTGACACTGTGAGACTGTTGCACGGCCAGATATGGCTCAAGAAGCTGACTCAGATAAGGAAATATATGATACATTAGGGCTGTGCGATTATGGCAAAAATCATAATCACGATTATTTGGTCAATAATTGATATCACGATTATTTTGACGATTATTCATTGACCATTTATTGAACTTTAAAACAAATAATATTTTACCAATAAACAAGATCAATAAATGTGTTGGAGCGCACTTCCAAAACCATACTAAACATATATTAATATGATAAATAAAAATAAATAAAATGAAATCAAATATGTTGCAGTGCACTGTCACAACCTACTGAAAACTCCTTAACATATAGCCAACATTTTGGTAAAACATATTCAACATATTCCACTCAGTTAAACGTTGAAGACTGGCCAACCGTCATGGTCCAGAAGTAACAGGAAATAAATGTTGAACTACAATTTAAGACCAAATAAAAATGTTTAGGCCACCATGGCAAATGCTGGTAGGACTGCTCGTGTCATCTCTTAAAGATTTTTTGCAAGAAATACCAGGCTGTATATTATATTGCCACCTGTACTGAAGACCCTCTCTGAAGAGGAACTTGTGGCAGTGCTGCCACATATGACACAGGAAAAAAGGAAAAGACTCTGAAGAACCCTTTCTTTGCCATTATATAAAAATAGTGTTGCTACAAAAGTATAAATTAGGCTTACTAATAAGACAACTCAGATCTGAAGCTACACAGTAATCTGCTGCAGCAACAGTGCAATAAAAAAGACAACATTAATAGAATCAAACCCATTTTTTGTTGTATTTTATTAGAGTATAAAAAGAAATGCCTTTAAAATAGGATGCAAGCAACACTAGTTTCTGAACTGATAGACTATAATCAATTTAAACAGAACAGATCTTAATGTTTGCATTCTTATACCATTTTGTACAATAATTATAATGAATAAATTCAAACAAACTAAAACTTACAGCAGATTAATAACAGTATCTAAATTGAGTTTTTATTATATCAAAAACCTGTTGAAATGCTGCTGTTATTTTTACTGTCCCACAAAAGCGCGTCGCAGCCTCCAGGAAAGCTTCTTTCATAACTTCGCCGTCTTCGAAAGACTTCATGTGTTTCGCAAGAACGTGACTGACACGATAAGATGCTCTGGTAGCAGCCTTGCTCTTGGTGTTGGGCCTGGTGAAAATGGACTGCTGTGCATTTAGCTGTGCTCTCAGGCCCCTCCCCTTTTGGAGCGTAGGGCAGAATTAGGAGGGAATTCCGTCTCGTAGCGTTTGTGCACTGTTTTGAAATGCCGCTCCTAAATTACCCTTCTTCGATAAAGTCACGCTCGCATTGCAGATGAGACAGATGGACTTTGAATTGGAATAGATACAAAAATAATGATCCTCCCACTCGGAGTGAAAATTATATATTTTGGGCTTTTTTGCTTCTGCCATAATTGCGGTCTTGTGTGTGTGCGGACTGTCACTCCTGTTGACCATCCATGCTGTTGACACGGACAACGTCAGCGAACTAGTGCACTGCTCACCAGCCACGCCCGGACACATGGGGTGAGGCCGGCCAATCACAAAGCTTTGATGCGTTCAAGTGCATTATTCTGGCACGGGAACATTATGTTACAGGACATTAACGATAAAACAGAATATTGTTGTTCTATTTTTAGACACATCTCGCGATCGACTGTGAATCTCCCCGCGACCCTTCTTTTTAACTAGTTGCTGCTCTTGTTCTGACATCTTCGCTTGCGCTAAACACTCACAACACATGTCACTCCCACGTGGCCGAGTGGGCTTTTAGGGAGGGGCGAAAGCGCACCCAGCAAAATAATCGTATTTTGTCAATTATGCTGTTTTCCTAATCGTCGCAAACCATAATCGTAATCGCGATTAAAATACGATTAATTGCACAGCCCTATGATACATTGTGATGTGATATGATATGAATGATAATGGGACACATCGACGTCTGCACTCACAGTGTAATGTAATGTTAACAATGTTAACAATGTAACAGTAATGTTACTTTGATCCGGTTACTTATGTTGTGGCAGATATTTAAGTAAGCTTTCTTAACGCTAATGTTATAATAGTCAGATTGCTCTGAAGATGGGAGGTGATATTCTAATAATGTTCACGTTCACAGTCGGTGATTTTTGCCGGCCGTCTTTCCTACAACGGCAGCTTTTCTGTATTTCCTTTCTCCTGTAATATGACTTGATCGCTTTAAACTCCGCACACTGAGCTCTGATTGGTCAGCAGGCAGTGCTTTCACTGAGTTGATCTCTTAGCCTGCAACCCAACCTGGGGCCTATAGAGTGGCGAAGTCCCTCCCCTTCCGGTGGACCTCCACGGGACCTTATTTCGGAAAAAGTATTTATTGAAGTCAATGGAGAGAGAAAGATTATCGTTTGATCCCGTTTGAATTGTGCCACGAATTACACATATGATGTTTGTCAATTTAAAAGATAATTTTGCAAGTCAAACAAATAAAAATGTGTCGTAAAACTGTGAAGTAACACATTTGTTTGTGTGAAGCGCTCAATGAACTATAACTCTGGTCTTGCATACGTCACCAACACCAAGATGGCCGTCACGTTAGCACATTTCCCCTCTTTCTTTCAGAATTAAGTGAAAAGTATTAAAAGAGGTGAAAATCACTCCAAGTCTGGGCATGTTGAGAACTGTACATACACACAAGGGGAGTTAGTCGGTTACGTAAGAGCCAGCATGCGGGACCGGTTTTACAAGGTTTTGGTGAGTAACACGAGTGTAATGTCTAACGTTCAGTGGCGAGCCGTCAGGGCCCTCTGTGAGGGCCTAAGATATTCTAAAAAATAATATTTTAAAACATTAAAAAAAAAAAACATTTTTTTTAAAATATTTTTTTTAATATTTTTTTGTCGTTACATTTTTCATTAGTTTTACCAAAATAACTTGATTTAATTGTATTTAAAATAATATTTCCAAAGAAATAAATCCTTCGAATCTGCCTGTTCAGTTTCTGTTGGAATGTGAAGGGTTAAATGCCGTCTCTGCGAGTTATGTGAAGACGGGAGGGCTTGTTGGTCCCTCTCTACATTCACAGAGGGCCAGCTATAGTAACTCAACGAGAGAGTAATGTCAAATGACAGTACAATTGACCAATCATATCTTCCCTCTAAATGGGCGGGCTTTATTTTCGCGGACTTTATGACAAGTTCCGCCCGCTGTGAGGTCTATGCAAGTGGTGCAGTGACGCATCCTAAAACCCGGAAGTAAGCTTCGCTCGGATTCCCTCGACAGAAAGCAATGGGATTTCTCGATAGGATTTTGGAAAATAGCTTGAAATAAGGTCTGTTAGATAAATGCACGTTTTGTTCAGCCGGATAATATCCACATGTCTACCCTACTTTTAGAATCATAAATCTAAATCGATAGATTTATGATGGATAGATTTATGATTAGCATAAGTTCGTTCATGATGGCTCACTTCAGTGATAGTGATGACATCGTTGCAAAATTATTAACCGAGTCATTTTCAAGATTGAGTTACAATGATAAACTGGAGTGGCAAAGGATCAGCTGAATGACCCGCAAGTGCTTCATCCAAAAGGACAGGAGGATGGACTTTGTGTTTAAGTGATTTGATCATCAAAGGTAGGCCTAAGTCATTTTCAATGTGGGCCGCCGTGCCGACTTAATTCATTTGTAATTGTTACTTGGCTGTGGGTGCCCTGTCATGATAGGTGTTTATATAAATTGTGTTGTTTTGTGTGGTAGAGGGTCGCTGTCATTGATGCGTTTTGCACCCCGGGCCGCTGTTTTGATATTCCGCTGAAGTATACGCTGTGACGTAATATCGCTTCTTTTCTTTCGAGGGAAGAGGGGGGTCAGAGGGCCTAGGTATAAAAGTCACGGCTCGCCACTGCTAACGTTAATATACGCGACTCTGGGATTTGTAGTCTTTGTGGTTGCGTATTTTTAGTCTTATATTCCAACAGTTTTAAGACAAACTGTGACTTTTTTTACATGGAAATTATATTTTAAGATTGACAAACATCATATGTGTAATTCATGGCACAATTCAAACGGGATCGAAAGATAAGTTTTCTCTCTCCATTGACTTCAATACATAATTTTTCAGAAATAAGGTCCCATGGGGCAGAAGTAGATGGGCGTGACTTCGCCACTCTATACTACGAATCAGGATTTTCGTTTAGCAAGCTAACTTCAGGGATTTCCGGTCCTACGAAGCTGGTACACTTTTAACTTATGCTGAGCGGCTAGCCTGCTCCGGAGCAGGATAGGTTCCAAGATAAGAGATCGACTCCGCCTGCCTGCTGACCAATCAGAGCTCAGTGTGCGGAGGAAATACAGTTTAAACTGCCGTTGCAGGAAAGACGGCCGGCCAAAATCATCGACTGTGTGAACGTGAAAATGAATAGAATATCACCTCCCATCTTCAGAGCAATCTGACTATTATAACTATTATACTATTATGTTAAGAAAGCTTAATTGAATATCTGCCACAACATAAGTAACCGGATCAAAGTAACATTACGTACAGTCCGTGGCACTGTGAGTGCAGACGTCAATGTGTCCCATTATCATTCATATCACATCATAATGTATCATATATCTCCTTATCTGAGTCAGCTGAGCCGTATCTGGCCGTACAGCACTCACAGTGTCACATACTGTATGCAGAAGTATTATTTTAAGCAACACATTAAGTTGACGAAACACTCGAGACAAATGTAATTAAAGTCAGATCGTGTCTACACCTGTTAATGTACTCATTCAAACACTTGTTCTGTTACCAGCTGTATTCACCTTGCAGGTGCAGCTATGTGGCTTTGATCCTCGATCAAGTGTTTAAGTCATGGATGTTTAAAGTTTAACTTCTTCACATTTGACTAATATTATAGTTGACTTTTCATTCAGGAAGTATGACGCTGCGCTGTCAGTACGCTTCTCCATGTTTGTGATTGGTTGAATGCTCCAGATACCACCCCTTTCATGTGAATGCGCACCTAACTAGATAGGACACGGCTGGCTTGAGCGATCGAGTTGATAACCAGCGTCGTAGGACAGTTTAGCGAGAGCGGCTTTGTTTTGGATTAAGTCAACCGGATAACTCAAAACATATCCAGGATATGTTGAACTAGATTCGTAGTATAGGCCCCAGGTTAGCCGTTCAGCATAAGATACCATGGAGATCTAGCCCGGTAAAAAGAGAACCAGCGTCGTAGGACCGGAAACCCAGAGTTTAGCCTGAAGTTAGCTCGCTAAGTGAAAATCCGGCTTCATAGTACAGGCCTCAGGACTGCTTATTGCTAAGAATTTGAAAGGTTTAAAAATAAATACTGTTCAAATTATTTCTTTTTTAAACATGTGTTGCAACAGGTACATGGGACAATGAAATACTTAGTGATGTAATGAGTACAACTAGCATGATGCTACAAGGCATTTTAACTTAATAACCTTGATTGGCCAACTGGAAAACAAATGATTGAAGGATGTTGGACTGCAGCAGGGGCGGATCTAGAAAAATATTCATGGGGTGGCGAGAGGGTGGCAGGAGAATTTAAGGGGTGGCATCCCCTGGCAGAAGTATATGCTGATTTAATCGCAGTCATATCAATCAATGTTAACTTTGAAAGCCACAATATTGATATTTTAACTCAATAACATTATGTGACATTATTTTTGGCACATCAGTAAAGCCTTACATATAAATATATAAGGTGGCAGACCTAATTTAATTAATTTTAACTGAACAATAACTGAATGAGTTTGTTTCACTCTTAGACCAGCAGGGGTACCAAATCTATGCAGACTGCTGCAATAAGTACATTCATTAACTGTCTCCTCGGTGTTTGTCTGAATGAATATGATACTATTAACAATCATATTATTCCTATCAGCTGTCAATCCCTGTTATGATTCACATATTCAGTGTTATTGTTAAATAAACTATATTTTTTGTTCCTCAAGATGCTTGCTCAAATTTCCAAGACAAGTAATTACTATCAATCAAAAGAATCAAAGGAACAGTTCAGCGCCCCACAACTTCATTGCAAACAGTTACAACCTTGACTTTACATCAGAAAGAACAAACATTAAAGAAGTGACTAACTGCATCAGTTAGGGTTAAAAAACGTGTATTCAGCTAAAACATATACATCGCTGCAGTTATTATCCAGTGGAAAGTCTTTACCTACTGGCCTAGTTAAATCAAAGTGGTTACTTTTTTTTGGCTGGGCAGTGCAGTTTTACACACCGTCTTATTTGACTTTCTCAGGACTTGAAACTGTTTTTTGGGGGCAGACCCCCACAAAGAAGAAAAATGTTTTACACACGTAAGGTCATCATCTTAAACAGTGGTGTAGTGGTCGTTGGAGGCGGGGGATCGCCGTCCCCCCACTTATTTAGAGTCCCCACTTTTTTTAAGCATGATTTTTTTGAATAGTCTAATAAATATTTAAAGCATTGCCAGTGTTATCGGTTGCAAGTGTGTATTTGTTGTAATAATGACGAAAACATAATACATTTCACAGTAATTATAATAAAAACATAGCTCAAGTATTTATGCAACTTGATGATTTGAAGCGTGTGTGTGAGTGAGGGGCAGCACCGTGTGTGTGTGTAGGGTGACCAAGTGTCCCTCTTTCTGCGGGACTGCACACAGCATTTTTATCATTTGTCCCACGTCCCACAAATTGAGACTATGTCCCGCATTTGAGTGACAGTCGCGCAGAAAGGCCGGCTCGGTTCGCTGACGGCCGGCACCGCCCTTTATTATTATATTTTTTAAACGGCATCATGTAAGTTGCGCTGACAGGCGACAGAGGTCCACAGAGGTCCACAGTCAGGGCCGGCCCGTAGCACTGGCGTTATAGATGTTCGCCTAGGGCGCCAGATCTGGGGAGGCGCTGCACTGGTAGCTCTGGGAGGGAAAAAATCATGTTTGACCGTTGGTGCTCATCCTAATTTTCGGGCTTGATGTAACAATATTCATAATTAAGTAAATGTAACACCCTTTTCATCCCGGTTACACGTTTCATTTGCCCTGTACGATGGGCGCTGTAAGTGATGAAAATGGGGGATGTTGGCTTATCTGGCAACCGCAGCTCACAGCCAAAGGGCGAGTGAGCGTGGGAGCGAGCGAGGGAGAGAGGGAGGGCGCACCGGTACCGGCGCTGTTGTTATTAGAATCTGGTGCTAGCTGCTCTAACGGAAGAAGATGTTTCTACAATAATGTGGAGGGAGAGTCCTCTCCAGTCAGACTGAGAGGCTGATAACTACAGCTCAGTGAGGTAAAGGACTCTGAGTGTTCTGTTTAGATAGTTAACTTTAGTCTTTATCTCAGTGGGTCTCAAACGTTTTGATCACAATTAAACACATATTTCCAAGGCACTCCTTTATAATTATTGGGATAAACAGGTTTGAAATCATTTCAATGTATACTATAGGACAGTAAACCAAAAATACTCTGACATTAGAGATATTCTCCCTTGTCCGATGAGCCACAACTTTTCTTTCAAAACAAAGCTGCCAACTAGGGTGGCAAGGCATTTTTCTGAGGTGACAGCTGCCACCCCATGCCACCCCGTAGAACCGCCACTGGACTGCAGTGACACTCAAGGATCCTGACCTTTCGAGTTCAGCAGCAGTAAGGACTCAACAGCAAGCGCTCATTCTAAGATATTAAGCCGGAAACATTTGTAAATACATTTATTCCTCTTTTTTTAGAGCATTTTCTCCAGACTTACCCCTAGATTCCACCGGGTCCGTCTGTGCCGTGTTACGGCTGCGCCGCAGCGTTCACCACAATCGCAACCACTCTAGTCAATGGGTGCTATTCCACCAGACGCGTCGCGTTACGGCTCAGAAACGTCCCAGAAGCGTCCCAAAAGCGTCTCGGCGCTGGGCTCCGCTAAAAATAGGATGCAATTTTCGACGCGACGCGTTGCATAGCGCCGGGCAGGAAGTGGACCGGAGCATCCAGTCAATCCCCAAAATAAACTAATTTGCAGACCCTATCCCTCCGTACTCTTTCAAGTAGGAGGAGAAATGCCAGCGTTCTCCTCCGGTTTACAGGCACTGTGTAAATTATATATATAGAATAATTATGATGATGAATGCATTTTTTTACCACTAAAATACAGCAACACATAATTGATTCATATAGTTTATAACTGGAATATTATTATTATTATTAACTTTGTCTGCACGAAGTAGCCTGTCCAGGAAATATGCCCAAATCAACAAAAACTCTGAGCCGGCACGCAAGATGCTCCGCTTCTGAAACGCGCCCGGTGGGTTATGACGCTGGAGGAGGCCGGACCAAAACAGCGACGCAGCCCCGTGACGCGGCGCAGACGGACCCGGTGGAATCCAGGGGTAAGGCAGAGTTTGGGTCTGTGTTTCAGTGTGCACCGGGGAAACAAAGCAATGCTAAAACTCTATTGTGACTCAGGCCAGTTAAATAAAGTTAGTTGTGACACAAAATGTCCACAGGATAAATAATGATTTAGTCAAAACACAGCTGGTGATAAAAGGGTAGCTGTCATGTATGAAGGTATATGGTGCAAAATGCGAGAGCTTGTAAAAACTGATGTGAGCAGCAAAAAAAAAAGTTTTGTAGCTTGTAGAAAAAAAATGAACTTAGTGATGAAATGTTCACTTGCAGAAAAATATATTTTTCATTACAACTGCAACATGGTTATTACAACCTCTCAAATCAGTCATTACAACTTCACGAATCTACGCTGTGGCAGTATACATCGACGAATCTGCGGCCTTGACTTTTGCTACACTTCTTGCGATAATAGTAATTTTCACCTGTAAATCAAATCAAATCAAGTTTTATTTATATAGCACATTTTTAAAAACGATTTTTGGTCGAGCCAAAGTGCTGTACATATAATAATTACCTTACAGTAAGGACAATATACAGTAAATACAACAGCACAGATTGTTCAGAATATCAGTATGAGAAAAACGACACCCTCTATCCTTAGACCCTCACATCGTACAAGAAAAAACTTCCGGAGAAAACCCACAGTTTAAAGGGAACATGGGAGAAACCTCAGGGAGAGCAACAGAGGAGGGATCCCTCTCCCAGGACGGACAGAGTGCAATAGATGCCGTGTGGAAATCGAAGAGATAATACATTTTACAGCGTAAGTAGACCGAATGTTTGGAAATGCATGTGTAGATGTGGGTGGAGGCAGGGGGGTTGGAGCGAAGGGGCGAAGATATCAGAACGACGAGGCCCAAGCTCGGGTCAGTCACACACAAACAAGTGACTACTGTTGCCCCTTTCACACCAACGCAGCTCACGTTCTAGCTCCGTGCTTCGCTCACAACAACAACAATGGGGGACTGCGTCGGGTCGATGATCGTGTTACTTTTAATCATACGAAGCCAGATTAAATTAAATAACTACTTCTCCAACCTTTTCTCTAGAGTGCCGTGGTTCATTGCTTATTAATGTGTTACAGCGGCATTAACTCACAGCAGCGGCCACTCTAAAGTATTCACTGTCCGACTGTCACACAAGCAGCTGATAAATATCCCCAATTCCCCATAAGTGAATGTGTGTCAGTCTGAATTGACGCTGTTTGGCATCACAACGCTGTTATGAAAGTTTCTCTGGTATAAAATGGGTGATGTTAGCATAGCAACCAAAGCTACACTGACTATATTGACTAGGTTACTTGTTGCTTTAACTTGTGGCATAAGCCGTTTTCTACAGACACATTTTACCGGCGTATTTTTCATTATGATTCTACTTGTAAATGATATTACGAGTATTTTAGATAATAAGCAGAGTTGTGCAGCTCTATTTGTTGACCTATCCAAAGCTTTTGATACTGTCGATCATCGCATTTTGAAGCAAAGGCTGGTCAGTATAGGCATGTCCAGCCATGCAGTGGGGTGGTTTGTGAACTACCTCTCTGAAAGGTCCCAATGTGTTCACTTTGATGGGCTGTCTTCTGAGTGGTTAAACATCACTAATGGTGTACCACAAGGTTCAGTTTTAGGTCCGCTATTATTCTCTATATATATTAATAGTTTAGGTGAAAATGTCGAAGGAGCAACCTTACATTTTTATGCGGACGATACCGTTATGTACTGTGCAGGTCCCTCGATTAACGAGGCTGTTGTTAAATTACAGGCTGTTTTTAACATTATTCAGGCTCAGCTCTCTGAGCTTAAGCTTCTTTTAAATGTGGATAAAACCAAGGTAATGCTCTTTTCTAAAGCTAAAGCTAAAAATACACCAGAGACTGCTTTGGATATTGTAACTACGCAAGAAATACAACTTGAAGTGGTTACCTGTTACAAATACTTGGGTATCTGGCTTGATGACTGTCTCACTTTTAAACGTCATGTCAATAACCTGCTGAAAAAGCTGAGGGTTAGGCTAGGTTTCTTTTACAGAAACAAGTCCTGTTTCTCGCTTGAGGCCAGGAAAAGGCTAGTCACTGTGACCTTTTTACCTGTGCTGGATTATGGTGATCTGATGTATATGAATGCACCTGCCAATTACCTGAGCAAGTTAGATGCCGCCTATCACAGTGCACTGAGATTTTTGACAAATTGTAAAGCACTTACGCATCACTGTACCCTGTATACCAAGGCGGTTATGCCATCACTTACTGTACGGAGGCTCAGTCACTGGTACTTTTTCATTTACAAAGCCATGTTGGATAAACTACCATCTTATATCTGCTCCCTGATCTCTCTGCGAATTGAAAGTACTTATTGCCTGAGATCGCATGCTGTGGTTTTATTAAATGTGCCAAGTGCTAGGACTGTCTTAGGGAAGAAAGCTTTTAGATGTGCAGCTCCACTAACATGGAACAGTCTGCAAAAAGAATGGAAAATTACCAAGCTAGTACCACTACATGTTTTTAAAGCTCGGTTGGATGCTACACAATCAGATGCTGTTGGTACCTGTACTTGTGGTTAAATATGTAAATTGTAATCCCTGTACATTTTGCTGTATGATGTCCTTTTGTTGTTCTGTTGTTTATGTTTGTATGTCTTCTTGTGGAACCTACTGCTGCAGGTCTCCCTTGAAAAAGAGATCATTGATCTCAATGGGATTTTACCTGGATAAATAAAGGTTTTGAATTGAATTGAATTGAATTGATAGTCGGACATGACAACCTGTCTAGCCCATGTATTGATTCCATCTGATAGCTGCTATAATACAAAGCAAAACGTCTGCCCCCTCCACAAAGATCAATAACAGTGAACGGATGGTCAACGTAAGGTACAGATAAACAGAATCACACGAAGCCTGGTTAGTGTTGCCTGACTTTATAAAGTGTGTTTTCTTTTATAAGTGTGTGGTTGCGTTCTAGTCACTTTGAACTACTGCTTGTTTCAACTTGTATTTGCCTTACACTCCATAAACTGTTAGCTCAGGTTAATCTCGCCCCCCTCCGACGTAAGCGTGACGTATGCGGTTCTTGCCTCTAGACTAGACCGACACTTTTTTCGAGCTTGGTAAGAACGGGTTTTCGGGGAAAAGAGCCGGCTCCGCTGCGGCGTGAACAGGAAAAACCAGTGCTTATCAGGCACAAGCTCTGAACCGGCCCTGGAACCGCGTTGGTGTGAAAGGGGCAACATGCGGGGCCCCACAGTCATCCGGTTCGACCTGACATGGCTGTGTGACTGACCCGAGTTTGCGCCTCCTCGTTCTGATAGCTCCGCCCTTTCGCTCCAACCCCCCTTTCTCCCCATGTTCCTCTACAGGTGAAAATTACTTTAGCGACACATTCATAGCAAGAAGTGTAGCAAAAGTCAAGGCCGCCGATGTATACTGTCTGCCACAGAGCAGATTTGTGAAGTTGTAATGACTGATTTGAGAGGTTGTAATAACCAAGTTGCAGTTGTAATGGAAAATATATTTTAAAAAAATAAATAATTCTGCAAGTGAACATTTCATCACTAAGTTCATTTTTTTTCTACAAGCTACAACACTTTTTCTTCTGTGACTTCAAATTTGGTTCACAGATACGTGGATATTTTATACAAGTGTAAATGTATGCCTAAACTCAGATGTTGTGCTCACATCAGGTTTTACACGCTCTTGCATTTTGCACCATATCATGGTCCATCAATAAAAACGATTTCATGACTAGTTCAGTTGTATGACAACATAAATAAACAAATGTGGTAAGGCAAACATTGATACCCAAAGCCATTTGGTCTTAATAACTCAAAGTAATTTAGATAATTGAGTGCTGTCTTAGCATTAGACATACTCTTGAAAAGTATGAAGAAAAAAGTATTTAGACAGTAATACCTTATGCCAGAAGTGTTTAGAACCAGCCTTTCAGCAGGGTCCTGTGAGGGACATGCTAACAGAGAGGAGTGACGGTGGCCACTTCCGGGTTTGGTAACATTCTCTTTAACAGACCTCTGAAATGCGAAGCGTAACGTTACCTGGGCTGCTTCACGGCTCCTCAAACAGCTGACATCATACCCTACTGCTGTAAACCACAGCAACTCTAACATGACGTCATTTCATAAACACATTACTGTCATATTTAACTGCCGTTCAACCCATAACAGTAACAGTGGATACTACGCCGAAGCTTACGAAGCCTACGCGAGCTTCATTATTAAGACAACAACTGACAGCTACACACTGGGACTGTTATGGTAACGTTAGCTAGCTACAACAGCGTCTAATAATTTCAAACTTACCCGTGTTTCTACGCCACTGTTAATTTGACTTAAAACTAAATGTCGTGTTGGTCTGGTCAGCTTACAGTTTAACGCTAAGCATGCTGTCTGGAGAGGCGGGCTGCTACACTGGAGAAGTTGTGCTCTGTCACTTTAGGTTCAGCTCGCAGTCACCGTGTAAAATGGAAGTCTCTCTGAACCGTTACCACAGGGGGGGGGGGGGGGAGCAGAGCCAACATGATAAGGGCTATTTCCTTCAGCATAAGTTGTATTGACTTTATGTAGAGTTCTACTTTAATGTTAAACATTGCGCATTACCTTGAATTGATTCGTAGTTTTCCTCAAAGGGAAGTGAAAGTGCACTTGACAGCTCCCTGAGTTAGAGCGGGACGTGGTACAGTCCAGACTAAGGAACAGCCTGATCATCTCCAGACAGTCTGTCCAGCTTCATCAGCTTCATGTTTTATTAAAAGATCAGATCACCTTTATTGATGGCCAGAAGGAAAATGTTGGTGTTGCAGCAGAGAAGATAAATACATATCTTACATCGAGAAAGGTCAAAATAAAGAATACATTAATATAAAAGAGCCAAAACAAAAAAAAGTGTAATTAAATAGGAACTACAATAGAGCAATTAGACTCTAAATTGAAATGTAAGCATTATACAAGCAGTATCCAACACCAGTTCAGTGTTCAGTGCAAAATGTTATCATGCAGAAGCAACATCTTTACAAGAAAACACATGTACCAGCTAAAGTAATATTCAATATAAAAGTGAATTCTTCAGCACAAGAATTAAGTAAGTGAGTCATAAATAGCCAATCCCAAATGTACCATGTGATCATTACAAACTTAAACATAACTAAACACATACAGCAACTAATGTGGAGATGCACTACAAGTAGTGTTGTTTGCCTTTTCCTACTGGATCCTGCGGTTAGGGTTGTTGATGCATTCTGTGCCAGCTTGTCCTTAAAAACCCTGAGCAGAACCAGAGCTGCTCACGCTGAAATGAATCTCTGTTTATGAACCTTTTCCAGACACTGAGGACATGAGACATTGAATGAAGGCATTGGTGCAGTGGCAATGGTTAGATCTTGAGTGAAACTAGTAAGCAAGATTTATTGAGCAAAACTCAGAGGCTCTGTGTGTCTCTGTCTGTGGTTGGACCTCAATCCCCTGCTCTTTATGTAAATAATCATGTACGTCATTTGCAGACATAAACAATATATTTTATGAAAATATTAATTTGATTGATGTTTGTGTATAAATGATGAATTCATGTTATGACAGAAGCGTGTGATGACTAGTGTTTGTGTGCTATGAGCCGACTTTGCCTACGCCTACAGGTCAGGAGGCATGATGTGTTTCAGAGCCAGAATACTTTGACTCATCCCACAGAGGGGACATTCAACCTTCAAGTGAAAGGTCAATGTGTTTGGGCCAGGGAGCTGCACGATGTACCCTCTTTTCAATCATTCTTTTCATGTCTGTGTCGGATTCCTTCATTTCCCAGAAGCCTTTTGGTGAGCAGGTCATCACGTTGAATGGTTTGCCACTTTAAAAAAAGTGTGTGGGAAGTATGTTTCTGATATGTTTATTTTCATTATTGTGCCTTTGAAACAAAGGTCTGTGAACAGGACTTTTAAATGGATGGAAAAAGGCACCATGTCATCGCTGCCATTTATTCATGAAGACAATCCACTCACGGTGAGAAGTATGTGTTATTACATGTTGCTTGTTAGACTCTTTCATCCAAAGCGACTTCCATACTCAATACTGTGCAGGAGCACTTTGGTGTCCCAGGGACACAACGACATGCTGACTGCAGTGGGTTTGAACCTGTGACCCCCTGGTCCCAACACCAAGGCTCTATCCACTGCGCCACAAGCCGCCTGTTATACTGTATGTTCCACAGGTCTCCCTCCACATAATGCTTGCCTCTAACATATGACCTTGTATCGTGTCACAGCTGGCATATTGAGGGTAAATCATTATTATAACATTGTTCTTAATATTCAAAACTCAAGACAATTAACAATGCATTTTATGTAGCCAATCACAGAAGCCGAACATAAATATATATACTCGTACAAAGTGTTGTCTTTATCAGTGTGAATTCATGTTAACCTGATACGAGTGTCCAGCTGTCGGACTGTGAGGCTGCAATCAGATTGTGAGCTAAATGAAATCAGGAAGCTAACATGCTCACAATGCTAATGTTTGGAGTGTGATACGCTTTCTGTCTTAGTCCTGAAATAAATCAGCAGCAATATCATTTATTGCAATAAAAGTAAAGTATAGTACAACTAGTCACACTGTACCTGCAGATGTCTTAAACAGACAGAGTAACACACGAAATACAGTAAATCCCAGCAGCTGATATCTGTAGTGTTCATATTGAAGAGGAAGCATCATGACGTAGAGTCCTCTCTCATGTCCTTTGCGTCTCCTCCATGTTTCCTGGTGATGAACTGTGCTCTGGTGATGTCACAGGCTGACTTCCTGTGCAGGGTCTGGTGCAGGTAGCCGTTATAGAAGTCCCCTGCTGTCAGCCTCTTCTTCAGGAGCACAGACCTGAAGCCCACCCAGCCGTCCTGGAGCAGGGAGCACACGTTCACACAAAGAGTAAATAGGACTTTCATTATATTTGACATACATTTGTTCAGCTTTAATACGAAAGGGGAAAAACACAGCAGCTGAAGATGAAAAGTATGTGAGTTAGTTATCATTATAAATACATTACTGCAAGCTCACAATCTGATCCAGTGTTTGTGACAACAATGTTGTACAACAACACAATATATACTTTACTATTACTACCGTCACCTGACAGCTACCTCATTATGTGTGTCATGTGGACCTCCAGCGTCCAGTGGCTTTCTTCAGCTACTTCTTGAGAACACATTTAGTTTTCTCTGAAATGCTGAACACCCAGTTTCCTCCTATAACAGTCTGAACTAATCCTGCTTTCTGAATCACGGCCCAGAGTATTCAGTCCATCACTGGAATAAAAGATGTGTCACTTTGTGATTGTGTTTCAGTCCTTGAAACTCGGGAATTACATAATAAGTGCTGCAAACTCAAATTGAATAGAGTGACTGCAGCCAGGGACGGCCTTATGTTAAAACAGTTCCTGTTGTAACCACTAGGTGTCACGATTGCCATGGCAGCAGTAACAAGAAAGCAAACAGAGGACTCTGGCCGTTTCTCAATGTCGAGTATACCTGCTGCAGAGCCACTACTTCAAGTATACTACGAGTTGAGTGGCGCCGAATGCTGGGCGTTTAACATGCATTCAAACAGTCCTTCGGAGCCACTCCATGACGTAGTATACTGAAATAGTGGCTCTGCAGCAGCTCTGCTCGACATGGAGAAAGGGCCAGTGAATGCAGCAGACCCCAGACACTAGAGACACTAGTAGGGTGTGTCTGTTTCCTTTGCCAAGAGTCCATGCTGTGATGGGAAAACATAAAGAAAAAAACATTTGTGAACTTATTGAAATAAATATATAATAAATGATGTTCATTTTTCCATTGGAGAGATCATCATATTTTTTTAAGAGGATCCTGGTTAGTTTGTGAGGGACTGCGCCCAAAGAGCACTATGGGAGTAAGACATATAGCTCAAGAAGAACTCACATGTGGTTAGCGCACAAGATTGTGACTACTGCTGCTTTGTTTGTTCTGTGTATGTTAGTGCATATTGTATTAAGTGTAGGACTTTGTATTGTAGGACACAGAGGGAGTCTGCAGTCAGCTGCTCAGGCACAGATTACACACTGAAGCTTCACCTTTCTTTCAAATGGTACGTGACCATGCTGCACACTCCACACCAATTTACGAAAAGGCTTTACAGACATTATTTGAGGGACATTTGGACATTATGTCAAAACACAAATAGAAATATAGCAATACAACTGTAAAGAGGACCAGGTGTGTGAGTGAAACACACCTTACAGCTCACAGCCAGAGTGTTGGACTCCTTCTGGTAGCTCACTGAGCCGGGGGCCGCTCTGCTCCTCTCATCTGCAAACAGAGGGATGACGACACACGAACAACACACTTTCAGAGGAGAGAGAACACAATCTCAGAGAATATATTAGACTCGCAGACTGGTTCAACTAATGTAGTGCACTAACAAAGCACCACACTAAAACCTTCGGTGTGCATTGTGTTGCTTGCTACGGGAGGTCTGAAAAGAAGCCTTATATAAAATCACAGGTAGCAGACATTAATGTTCACCATATTATTCATCGGTATACATTTGATCTGTATATCAAATACACTTTAAATGCTCACTACTGATTGGCTAAAGTAGTTAGACACTGCTGCTGTATTGCAGCTAATAGAACACCAATGAGAGGATTGAATGATCCATTTATATTTATCACACATGAATGATTATTAAATCAAGCTCACTTTCAGCACAGTTAAAGTTGAGGAGCTGTACAATGTTGAGTAGTCACTTTTGTATCAACTGTTCACATCAACAGCGTTGTTATTTGTAATGCTTCATAGGCAGAAGTAGCACATGTGTTTACCTTGTACAGTAGAAGAGAAAAGACACACTGGCATCATTCAGGAAACTATCCAAAAACACAAAATGTTCCAATAGGATTAACCAAACTTACCTAATAATGAAATGTGACATCTTCCTACAAAGTCCAGCAGCTTTATGGTCCTTCCCATCCACGTGGTCCTCAGAGGAATCTGATTGGAAGAGAAGCATCGTCAGAGGCATGCTTCATTCCTCAGAGCCTACATGTCTCCATGGTTCATTACCCGCGAGCCGATGGCGCAATGCAGACAGCTGATCTGATCACAGGTCTGCTCCTCCCACTCCACCCAGCTCATGGAGGCATTGATTTTGGGGGCTATATTTGGAAATGAATGTGTAAGTACGAAGACGTTTTATGTAGCATGACTGTCTGTGTGGTTCAGAGCTACGTACCAAATGTTCCCCCGCTCTGGCTTTGCTCTCTTTTCTGAGCTATTCTCTCAGACAGAGTCCTCAGGGTATCAAGCAGCTGCAAAACAAACACAGTCAGCTTGCTGGGAGCAGACAGACACCTGACATGTTCAACACACCCACCAGGTGTGCTCCTTTAGAGGAGAGGGCTGCTTCCAGCTGGTCTGCAGTGCAGCCTTCAGGGACCTGATGGAGCTCCTGCTGGAGGAGGGGGCCCACATCAAACCTGGGGGGGGGGGGGGACATTCTTAATCTCTGTGTGATGGCAGATGGTCTGATGGTGGAATGTAGAATCAGGAGCTTTCCCCTCAGGTTACCTGTGAGGGCGGATCTGGATGATGGAGACCCCCGTCACAGCATCACCATGCATGATGGTGTGGAAGATGGGGGCCGGGCCCCTCCACCTAGGCAGCAGGCTGGGGTGGACATTCAGAATCCCACTGCAGAGAACACACACACACACACACACACACACACACACACACACACACACACACACAAACACACACACACACACACACACACACACACACACACACACACACAACACACACACACACACACACACACACCACACACACACACACACCACACACACACCACACACACACACACCACACACACACACCCACACACACCACACACACACACACACACACACACACACACACACACACACACACACACACACACACACACACACACACACACACACCATTATTTTGAATGCCAAAGTCATTTATGCCGTCTTTTATTTGGTTAATGTTATTGATACTAGGGTAATCTGTTACTCATAACTTCTTATAGTTTTGAAATGATCATACTAATTGAAACATTATTTAAAAAGTATTCTTACAAAATGCAATAATTGTATGTTCAGATGAAGGCTATGATATGAGTAAATAATAAAAGTATTATTATCTATAGCAAGTTTTGTCTTGGCCATCATTTATAATAATAATGGCCCAAATGTAAAAGTTAAATCTATTTTTAAAGACGTGTCCACACTGAGATCTCTGTTACTTTAGAATCAGAATATCTCTATAGCCATCATACTTAGGTATACCACCTCCTAGGCTTCTCTGAGTGCAGGACAATGTTAAGAGGCCACAGATACCAAACTGAAGGCTTTAATTCAGCCTGGGCCTCCAGCAGGGGGCACTCTTCAGGTTTAGCTACATCACATGAAAGCAGCTCCACTGTGGGAACTTGTGATGAGCTTCTCCGGGAGGCAAACAGCCGAAAGGACACCACCACCCCCACATCAAACTGTCCATCCATAGGGTGGGGGGGCCAGCTGTGGACTGGGAGCTGGTTCTGTAGAGCGAACCTCTTCACCGGGACGTCCCCCGGCAGAGCCACCACCTCAAGGGTCTCCACCACCCCCCCACTGGAGCTCCTACACATTACATGGAGGTTGTGAACATTTCATCACTAAATTCTTTTTTTCCCCTACAAGCTACAACACTTCAAATGTGGTTCACAGACACGTGGATATTGTATACACACAAGCTCAAAACAAAATTCTGCAAGTGCTCACATCAGGTTTTACACGCTCTCGCATTTTGCACCATATCTACCTTCATACAGGACTCACCTGTTGGATGTGAGCACTTTCAGAGACTCCACAGCGAAGTGGTCTGAGCCGAAGAACAGCAGCCTCCAGGGGGGTCCGGAGGAGGAGAGCCTGCGGGCCGCGGGCCTCCCTCCGGCCCGCAGGCAGCGCAGCGCCGCGGTCCTGCCCAGCAGCCACATCCTGACAGCGGCTCCGCTCACTGCGACATGTCTCCAGGGTCATGGGCGGGCTTTGGCTACGTTTCTGTCACTGTTGTTAGTTTGTCCTAAATGTGTGTATAGGACGCCGCCATGTTTTCCACTACACTTCCGCCTGCGTCTTCTTCTCTTGCTTTTATTCTTCTTCAGTGTTTATTGGCGGTTGGCAAACCAACTTGTAGGTGCATTACCGCCACCAACTGGACTGGAGTGTGGACAAGAGACTATGCAGAAAACAATAAACAAAACAAAGAACCAAAACTCTAGATTATTTTAAATGTATCAATTTATCTTAGAAACGTAATAATCTCACAATACATATTGCCTGATTTTTTCCCTAACAGCCCTGATAGCGACAAGTCATGGAATTTTGCTTTCTTGAGTGTCTGGAAAAGCACATTTCTCTGAGTACTATATTTCCTGCAAAGCAGTAAAACATGCTCAACAGTTCTGGCTGGCTGCAGTGTATACACTTTCTGGTTGGATGCTTCCTATTATACTTAATGTATGATTGAGACCTGTATTATACTAATGTATGATTGAGACCTGTATTATACTTAATGTATGACTTGAGACCTGTATTATACTTAATGTATGATTGAGACCTGTATTATACTTAATGTACTGATTACGTACCTTATTATACTTACTGTATGATTGAGACCTGTATTATACTTAATGTATGATTGAGACCTGTATTATACTTAATGTATGATTGAGACCTGTATTATACTTAATGTATGATTGAGACCTGTATTATACTTAGTGTATGATTGAGACCTGTATTATACTTAATGTATGATTGAGACCTGTATTATACTTAATGTATGATTGAGACCTGTATTATACTTAATGTATGATTGAGACCTGTATTATACTTAATGTATGATTGAGACCTGTATTATACTTAAAGTATGATTGAGACCTGTATTATACTTAATGTATGATTGAGACCTGTATTATACTTAATGTATGATTGAGACCTGTATTATACTTAAAGTATGATGAGACCTGTATTATACTTAATGTATGATTGAGACCTGTATTATACTTAATGTATGATTTGAGACCTGTATTATACTTAAGTAGTATGATTGAGACCTGTATTATACTTAATGTATGATTGAGACCTGTATTATACTTAATGTATGATTGAGACCTGTATTATACTTAAGTATGATTGAGACCTGTATTATACTTAATGTATGATTGAGACCTGTATTATACTTAGTATGATTGAGACCTGTATTATACTTAATGTATGATTGAGACCTGTATTATACTTAATGTATGCCTATTCTCATCCGGAGAAATGACATTTTCCTCCCCTTCTTTTAAACCCCACCTTCCTTCCATCCCCCACATACCTTTGCATTTTATAAAGATGTCTTCCTGTATCACTAAGATCCCAATGATCTTGTCATGTTGTTTGTGCATATTTCTGATTGAATGTTTGAACCTCCGCTTTGCTGAGTGGAACTTCTATGTCTATGTTCATAATTCTGAGTGTTTGTTTGGCCAGAATATCCACCTGTTCATTTCCCTCCCAGGGGTGGACTGGGACAAAAATTCAGCCCTGGCATTTTCTGTCCAGACCAGCCCACTACATTATCAGCAGACACTACATAGAAGTCCACTAATCTCGCGGCATCTTCTCTCATGCATACTACAAAGGAGTAGTTCAATCCTTGATAGCAGTTAACAAATATTAAGCACTTAACTATGAACTCAAGGACTACAATTGACGAGCTAGAGCAATCAATCAATCAATCTTTTATTCATTATAGTGTCAAATCACAACAGAAGTTATGTCATGACTAGGGGTGGGACAAGACTAACGGGAAGAACCCCTTATGCTACCCTTTCAGTTTTTAGTCTGTGACTGTGAAAATATTTTGGTTGTAAGCCCAGTATTAGTTCAAACCAGACTCGGACAATAATAACAAAAACATATCCTGACAAATAATCTAAATAGAAACATATTACAGACAGTAGCAGCATTAGAGCTGAAACTCACTCACTCATCGGTGACTCAGTCATTATGAAACCATAAATAGAGAATTGGAAGAAAAAAAAAAAATATATATATATAGCTGTGTGAAAAGTCTAAGACAGGTCTGAATAGATATGCATTCTCATATACGTGTATGTGCACAAGTATGTATTGCTCTACTTCCTCGTCCGCAGACAGCCAGCTCCACTCCTCACCAAATTCGTGACCTGCAAGAAACAGCAAACAGAACTTGTACTCAGTATCTGTGTACTGACAAGTATATGTAGCCATGTAGCCTTTTTGTGACGTGGTGACACTTAGTGAACACATGTATCTGTCATGAAGGATGACTTAAGTCTCAAAAGAGCCCTAAGGCCTACCTGCATAACTGTTCATTGAACTTAAAAGATATGCAGATGTTTGAAATTAAAACCATCAATATGAAAATCTTCAGCCAGGAAATAATCATAATCAAACCTTTTGTTTCAATCTGAGACAAAACAAGTTGCATAATAAACTCACCAAGTCAAGACGAAGCTCTCAGATATGATGGATGACTCAAGCATCATAGAAGAACTTCTAGCAGGTCAGGAAAAGCTGTTTGCCAGGAGATAATGGTAGCAGAGAATATAAAGAGACATTTATGATTTACCAACTGTCATTTTATCACACATATAGTATGTTTCTTCACATAAACCTTTAAACATACACACATTGCATTCCTCTCACCACATGAAATAAACTCAGGAACCCAAAAGTGGCCCAGTGAATGATGGAGGAGACAAAGCAGGTCCTCAAAAGGTGACAGAGGGAAAACAACTCCTTAGGCTCTCATATATAGGGTGGTCAACCTAAAAGAGACATGGAAACATTATTAAGTCTCTCATCATCACAAATCAAGTATGAATTCATATAACATTATAAGACACATGACATACTCAACAGTGGAGCAAGTCCTCGAACATGGACGGAGGGGGAACAACTACTCAAGCTCTCACATGTCAAGTGGTCAACCTGAGAGGGAATTGGATACATTATTAAGTCTGAAAAATAAATAAAATGTTTTCCTCTGTCCTGCACCTAGAGTTGAAAACTTTTGGGATTTGCGTTTCTTTCAAAACTTTTTTTAAATTATGAAGTATGAATTTATACAACATTAAAAAATACATGATAAACTTACCAAATTCTAACAGTGGTCCCAAATGAGAGAACAAGTCCACATATAGAACAGAGGGAGAACGACTCCTCAAATATATCAGAACAACCTGTAATGGAGAATAATTGATCATTTCGTGTACATGATCACACCATTAAGGATCAACACATAAGCACAATAACACTTCTGAAAAGCATCATTCAAATGACAAATAATGAATTACTACATCCATAATGTGTGATGTGTGATAATAACAATAATATTAAATATGTCTCGCCTTATCAGTGGAGCAGCTTTTTAAGCAGCTCACTCTTCTCTGCAAGTCTGTCTATCACAGAGTCCAAGGCCATGAGGATGTCTTTCTCTGTGGCCATCAACATAAATGCCTCCAATTTCTCAGATGAGAGGGTGCTTCTGAGTCTGTTTTGAATAAACTTCAAAATGGAAAATGTGCGCTCACAAGCCACCTGTGTGAGGGATAATGTAAGCAGGTATGTATAAGCAAGGCCTAGGACAGGGTATGCATCTGTTAGCATGTTGAAACGGCGAAGTATCTGGTAGCAGCACAGAGGGCATTCTTTGCAGGAGCAACAGCTTATGGGAGTTATCTCAACCTCTTCTGTGCTGTCCTCCTCCTCACCACCTGATCCATCTTCTACTGTTCTTGCTTTGTACTCTGCCAATGGGGATGCCTTCAGCCTGTTCCACTGGAGTGCAAAGCTTTTCAACTCGGCCTGCAGATTTTCCTTGGTTGCCCTGCTGTCAAATCCTTGCAAGCACTTGCTTAAGTCTTGAAGGGCAGACTGGGGAAGAGCACTGGTGCAGAGCTGAGGGAAGAGCACTGGGATCCAGACATGCCAAGTCAGCATATAGATTGCCGTGTGTTAAAAAGCGCCTATGAATGGCTTCAATTGCTGTGTCCATGATCCGGTTATGCACATTCACCTCATAGGATTGTTCTGCATCATCCAGGGTCTCATCCTGAGCCATCTCTCCAGGCAAGACTTTCTTCATCCTCCTCCTCTTTTGTGGCAGTGTGGCCTCCACTTCAATGTCCGTGTCATCTCTCTCTTGGATTTCTGTGTTTGTCCAGTTGACAAATGTGTCTGCTGCTTTTTTTACAGATTCAAAATCTCTTCCCAAGCTTTTCAGCGTATCCTGTGTCGATGCCACCATTCTGTGAGCAGAGAGGATGTCCAATCCTGCCGTCTGAAGGTATTTAGACAATGGAGAGGTATGTTCAAATATGCGGAGGAAGATTTGAGCCGTCAAGATCGTCTCATACTTGAGCAATGACTCTGCATATCCTCTGGCCATGACACGGATATATGGTTTCACTGTTGCCTGTTTCTGTATAGTGTCAACAGCACATCAACGTACAGACCATCTTCCGCTTTTCCAAAGGAGCCAAACACCTTCTTCAGGGCCTCATGCTTGGCCCACCAGCGTGTCTCTTCTTCAGGGCCTCATGCTTGGCCCACCAGCGTGTCTCTTCTTCAGGGCCTCATGCTTGGCCCATCAGCGTGTCTCGCCAATAGGAGCAAGGCGTCTACGTCTCTTGTTTCGGCCTGACTCTTCCCACACATTCATCCTTTTATATGACTCTTTGATGAATACCGCAATGCCATTGAGGAGCGCAAACAGGGACCCACTCTCAATAACAATCTGGGTTGTGTTTGCAAGCACCAGATTTAGTACATGTGCGTAGCCAGGGTTGGGAGGGTTACTTTGTAAATGTAATCAGTTACTGATTACTGATTACATGGCTCTGAAAGTAATCCGAATATAGTTACAGTTACGTGTCTTAAAAAAACACAAAAAGCAAAAGGAAACTGAGCGTGTTTTTACTGTTTTAATGTGCGGCGGTAATAGGTTTTGTGCGCTGTGATGATTCGGCTGTACCTTTAGTAATGAATATTAAATGTTGAGAGGAAATCTTTCCATCAATAATTCCAATAAGTAATCCAAAATGTATTCACTTCAGGTTTACTAAAGTAACTGTAATCAGATTACTCGTTTTTAAATGTAATGCGAGCTGAATACAGTTACTTGATTTTTGTATTCTGATTACGTAACACCGTTACATGTATTCCGTTACAACCCAACCCTGTGCGTAGCACCATACATGCACCTGGTTTGGAGATTGTGCAGACAACAGTGAGGAGAATCCTTTGTATTGGCCTTGCATGTTTGATGCCCCATCAGTCACATTTCCAATGCACATGGTCTTGCTGAGGCCCATTTTGTCCAGAACTTCTGACAGCATGTTGACAAAGGCCTGTCCAGTGGATGAACTGCACTTCAGCACTGCACCAACAAGCCTCTCATGAACAACATCAGTAACATACCTCATCATTATAGAGCATTGATCCTGAGAGGTGATGTCCTGCGTTGTGTCCAGCTGCACTGAAAACATTCCTGCTTTCTTGATATCACTGGAGATGTTTTCTTGAATCAGATGGTGAATTGCATCTATCACTGAGTTGACTGTGGTTTTGGAGAGTAAAGTTACAAGGGAGCCTCTGCCTCTCGTGCCACCAGACAAATGCAACTTTTTGCTGTTCTCAATGCAGCTGTCCAGGTGCTCTCTTAAACAGAAATCATACTTCCACAGTAGAAGTATGAGTTCCAAGAAATTACCATGATCAACTGTGTGGTCTTCCAGAGCAGTGGTTCTCAAATGGGGGTACTCGTGCAGCTCGCTGAATCTGTAATAAGTGACCCGATAGTAAAGAATACATATATTTATAACTAGTTTAGCTAGTTCCAGAGTAGATGAAATAGCTAAGTGTGTTAGGTCTAACTCTTAGTGTATTTTGCTCAGCTCAACGGTCCGTCACAGCGGCGGAGCTGTGATCATGCAGAGCTGCGTGTTCTCTGTCAGCAGCAGCTGATCTGATCTGATCCCTCTCTCGCATCCGGTCTTCACTCGCGTTTATGTCCAAATCTATCAGATCTAGCTAGTTCTAGTTAATTATTTGACTGCCTGCTTTTCAAAGGACCTAAACAATAAGCGTTGCTTGGCAACGGCGTTTGGCTGCAAAGTATAGCGCAGCATTATACACATGTTTATATGAGGGGTCAAAATCCCATGTTCATAAAATGCTCATATTTTTTTTTCTCTTCATTCCCCACGCCCCAAAATAAATAAATATACCAATTTTAGGAAAAGTAACGAAGTTGAGCAGTGTGGGTTTATAACTGCAGGTTGCCTCCCTGTCAGAATGACAAAGATCCTCAGTGAAGCACAAGCCCATGTTTCACTACATTGTAAGTACAACTTATTAAAAAGATCAGTTCAATGCAACTAACTAATGTCGTCTTAGTGTTATTGCATGATGTTAAAATTGGTTTGCCATGAATTTAGTGATGGATTGTAAACATTTGAAATGTAGCATTTAAGTGTTTCTCAGTTACAATGTTGTTGTTTTAATAAATCAGACACTGATGGTGAAAGGCTGTACTGTCTCTTTATATAGGTATTTTTTCCTTAACAAATTGTTTTTGTGCTGATAGGGGGTACATGGCTGCATTTTATTTTCAAAGGGGGTACATGATTGAAAAAAGTTTGAGAACCACTGTTCCAGAGTATATGCTGCCTCATTTTCTGACCTCCTGTATGCAAGCCCCCTCTTCCCAAGAACCTTGATGACATCTATGATGCGCTCCCAAACCTGCCGTCTCTTTCTGACCTGCTCTCTGTGCGCCGACATCTGACTGCCACCAAACACACTGCTGATATCAGCACTGGCGGATTTCAAGAGGTAAGCTTCAGCACAGTTTCTGTGTGCACTGCTTCTCTCATGCTCCTCTGTGCGCTGGTGTATATGCCTCCAATCTGACATTCCACTGATGAACAGACTGCTATCAGTTCTCTTACCGGATGCCATGCAGATGAAACAATACAGCATGTGACGCTCTGGACAGTACGTCAGCCACCTTCTACTGGTGCCGTCTCTGCTACAGAACACTTTCTGCACCACTGGGATGCTACTTTTTTGCTGAGGATGGTAATTTAAAAATGACTGGAGATTTTTCTGATCAGGTTGTGGAAAAAAAATCAGTTATTTGACTGGCACACTCATAGCTCTCAACAGCTGTTTCCCTCTCAGGTGGTGCAGTCTTACAGCCTTTTTCCCTCCTCAGGTGATCCTGTCTTTGAGCTGCACACTCCCACTCTCTACAGCCTTTTCCCTCTCAGATGATCCTGTCTTTGGGCTGACACACTCTTCACTCTCTACAGCCTTTTCCCTCTCAGGTGATCCTGTCTTTGGGCTGACACACTCCTCACTCTCTACAGCCTTTTCCCTCTCAGGTGATCCTGTCTTTGGGCTGACACACTCCTCACTCTCTACAGCCTTTTCCCTCTCAGGTGATCCTGTCTTTGGGCTGACACACTCCTCACTCTCTACAGCCTTTTCCCTCTCAGGTGATCCTGTCTTTGAGCTGACACACTCTTCACTCTCTACGGCCTTTTCCCTCTCAGGTGATCCTGTCTTTGGGCTGACATACTCCTCACTCTCTACAGCCTTTTCCCTCTCAGGTGATCCTGTCTTTGGGCTGACACACTCCTCACTCTCTACAGCCTTTTCCTCTCAGGTGATCCTGTCTTTGGGCTCACACTCCTCACTCTCTACAGCCTTTTCCCTCTCAGGTGATCCTGTCTTGGGCTGACAACTCCTCACTCTCTACAGCTTTTCCCTCTCAGGTGATCCTGTCTTTGGGCTGACACACTCCTCCCTCTCTACAGCCTTTTCCCTCTCAGGTGATCCTGTCTTTGGGCTGACACACTCCTCACTCTCTACAGCCTTTTCCCTCTCAGGTGATCCTGTCTTTGGGCTGACACACTCCTCACTCTCTACAGCCTTTTCCCTCTCAGGTGATCCTGTCTTTGGGCTGACACACTCCTCACTCTCTACAGCCTTTTCCCTCTCAGGTGATCCTGTCTTTGGGCTGACACACTCCTCATCTCTACAGCCTTTTCCCTCTCAGGTGATCCTGTCTTTGGGCTGACACACTCCTCACTCTCTACAGCCTTTTCCCTCTCAGGTGATCCTGTCTTTGGCTGACACACTCCTCACTCTCTACAGCCTTTCACTCTCAGGTGATGCCTGTCTTTGGAGCTGACACACTCCTCACTCTCTACAAGCCTTTTACCTCTCAGGTGATCCTGTCTTTGGGCTTGACACACTCCTCACTCTCTCACAGCCTTTTCCCTCTCAGGTGATCCTGTCATTTGGGCTGACCACAACTCCTTCACTCTCTACAGCCTGTTTCCCTCTCAGGTGATCCTGTCTTTTGGGCTGACACACTCCTCACTCTCCTACAGCCTTTTCTCCTCTGCAGGTGATCCTGTCTTTGGGCTGACACACCTCCTCACTATCTCACAGCCTTTTCCCTTCTCAGGTGTGATCCTGTTCTTTGGGTCGACACACTCTCACATCCTCTCCAAGCCTTTTCTCCTCTCAGGGTGATCCTGTCTTTGGCGCTGACCACACTCCTCAACCTCTCTACAGCCCTGTTTCCCTCTCAGGTTGATCACTGTCTTTGGGCTGACACACTCCTCACTCTCTACAGCCTTTTCCCTCTCAGGTGATCCTGTCTTTGGCTGACACACTCCTCACTCTCTACACGCCTTTTCCCTCTCAGGTGATCCTGTCTTTGGGCTGACACACTCCTCACTCTCTACAGCCTTTTCCCTCTCAGGTGATCCTGTCTTTGGGCTGACACACTCCTCACTCTCTACAGCCTTTTCCCTCTCAGGTGATCCTGTCTTTGGCTGACACACTCCTCACTCTCTACAGCCTTTTCCCTCTCAGGTGATCCTGTCTTTGGGCTGACACACTCCTCACTCTCTACAGCCTTTTCCCTCTCAGGTGATCCTGTCTTTGGGCTGACACACTCCTCACTCTCTACAGCCTTTTCCCTCTCAGGTGATCCTGTCTTTGGGCTGACACACTCCTCACTCTCTACAGCCTTTTCCCTCTCAGGTGATCCTGTCTTTGGGCTGACACACTCCTCACTCTCTACAGCCTTTTCCTCTCAGGTGATCCTGTCTTTGGGCTGACACACTCCTCACTCTCTACAGCCTTTTCCCTCTCAGGTGATCCTGTCTTTGGGCTGACACACTCCTCACTCTCTACAGCCTTTTCCCTCTCAGGTGATCCTGTCTTTGGGCTGACACACTCCTCACTCTCTACAGCCTTTCCTCTCTCAGGTGATCGGTCTTGGGCTGAGCACACTCTCACTCTCGACATCCTTCTCTCAGGTGATCCTGTCTTTGGGCTGACCACACTCCTCACTCTCTACAAGCCTGTTTCCCTCTCAGGTGATCCTGTCTTTGGGCTGACACACTCCTCACTCTCTACAGCCTTTTCCCTCTCAGGTGATCCTGTCTTTGGGCTGACCACTCCTCACTCTCTACAGCCTTTTCCCTCTCAGGTGATCCTGTCTTTGGGCTGACACACTCCTCACTCTCTACAGCCTTTTCCCTCTCAGGTGATCCTGTCTTTGGGCTGACACACTCCTCACTCTCTACAGCCTTTTCCCTCTCAGGTGATCCTGTCTTTGGGCTGACACACTCCTCACTCTCTACAGCCTTTTCCTCTCAGGTGATCCTGTCTTTGGGCTGACACACTCCTCACTCTCTACAGCCTTTTCCCTCTCAGGTGATCCTGTCTTTGGGCTGACACACTCCTCACTCTCTACAGCCTTTTCCCTCTCAGGTGATCCTGTCTTTGGGCTGACACACTCCTCACTCTCTACAGCCTTTTTCCCTCTCAGGTGATCCTGTCTTTGGGCTGACACACTCCTCACTCTCTACAGCCTTTTCCCTCTCAGGTGATCCTGTCTTTGGGCTGACACACTCCTCACTCTCTACAGCCTTTTCCCTCTCAGGTGATCCTGTCTTTGGGCTGACACACTCCTCACTCTCTACAGCCTTTTCCCTCTCAGGTGATCCTGTCTTTGGGCTGACACACTCCTCACTCTCTACAGCCTTTTCCCTCTCAGGTGATCCTGTCCTTTGGGCTGACACACTCCTCACTCTCTACAGCCTTTTCCCTCTCAGGTGATCCTGTCTTTGGGCTGACACACTCCTCACTCTCTACAGCTGTTTCCCTCTCAGGTGATCCTGTCTTTGGGCTGACACACTCCTCACTCTCTACAGCCTTTTCCCTCTCAGGTGATCCTGTCTTTGGGCTGACACACTCCTCACTCTCTACAGCCTTTTCCCTCTCAGGTGATCCTGTCTTTGGGCTGACACACTCCTCACTCTCTACAGCCTTTTCCCTCTCAGGTGATCCTGTCTTTGGGCTGACACACTCCTCACTCTCTACAGCCTTTTCCCTCTCAGGTGATCCTGTCTTTGGGCTGACATACTCCTCACTCTCTACAGCCTTTTCCCTCTCAGGTGATCCTGTCTTTGGGCTGACACACTCCTCACTCTCTACAGCCTTTTCCCTCTCAGGTGATCCTGTCTTTGGGCTGACACACTCCTCACTCTCTACAGCCTTTTCCCTCTCAGGTGATCCTGTCTTTGGGCTGACACACTCCTCACTCTCTACAGCCTTTTCCCTCTCAGGTGATCCTGTCTTTGGGCTGACACACTCCTCACTCTCTACAGCCTTTTCCCTCTCAGGTGATCCTGTCTTTGGGCTGACACACTCCTCACTCTCTACAGCCTTTTCCCTCTCAGGTGATCCTGTCTTTGGGCTGACACACTCCTCACTCTCTACAGCCTTTTCCCTCTCAGGTGATCCTGTCTTTGGGCTGACACACTCCTCACTCTCTACAGCCTTTTCCCTCTCAGGTGATCCTGTCTTTGGGCTGACACACTCCTCACTCTCTACAGCCTTTTCCCTCTCAGGTGATCCTGTCTTTGGGCTGACACACTCCTCACTCTCTACAGCCTTTTCCCTCTCAGGTGATCCTGTCTTTGGGCTGACACACTCCTCACTCTCTACAGCCTTGTTCCCTCTCAGGTGATCCTGTCTTTGGGCTGACACACTCCTCACTCTCTACAGCCTTTTCCCTCTCAGGTGATCCTGTCCTTTGGGCTGACACACTCCTCACTCTCTACAGCCTTTTCCCTCTCAGGTGATCCTGTCTTTGGGCTGACACACTCCTCACTCTCTACCAGCCTTTTCCCTCTCAGGGTGATCCAGTTTGGCTGACACCTCTCACTCTCTACAGCCTTTTCCCTCTCAGGTGATCCTGTCTTTGGGCTGACACACTCCTCACTCTCTACAGCCTTTTCTCTCTCAGGTGATCCTGTCTTTGGGCTGACACACTCCTCACTCTCTACAGCCTTTTCCCTCTCAGGTGATCCTGTCTTTGGGCTGACACACTCCTCACTCTCTACAGCCTTTTCCCTCTCAGGTGATCCTGTCTTTGGGCTGACACACTCCTCACTCTCTACAGCCTTTCCCTCTCAGGTGATCCTGTCTTTGGGCTGACACACTCCTCACTCTCTACAGCCTTTTCCCTCTCAGGTGATCCTGTCTTTGGGCTGACACACTCCTCACTCTCTACAGCCTTTTCCCTCTCAGGTGATCCTGTCTTTGGGCTGACACACTCCTCACTCTCTACAGCCTTTTCCCTCTCAGGTGATCCTGTTTGGGCTGACACACTCCTCACTCTCTACAGCCTTTTCCCTCTCAGGTGATCCTGTCTTTGGGCTGACACACTCTCACTCTCTACAGCCTTTTCCCTCTCAGGTGATCCTGTCTTTGGGCTGACACACTCTCACTCTCTACAGCCTTTTCCCTCTCAGGTGATCCTGTCTTTGGGCTGACACACTCCTCACTCTCTACAGCCTTTTCCCTCTCAGGTGATCCTGTCTTTGGGCTGACACACTCCTCACTCTCTACAGCCTTTTCCCTCTCAGGTGATCCTGTCTTTGGGCTGACACACTCCTCACTCTCTACAGCCTTTTCCCTCTCAGGTGATCCTGTCTTTGGGCTGACACACTCCTCACTCTCTACAGCCTTTTCCCTCTCAGGTGATCCTGTCTTTGGGCTGACACACTCCTCACTCTCTACAGCCTTTTCCCTCTCAGGTGATCCTGTCTTTGGGCTGACACACTCCTCACTCTCTACAGCCTTTTCCCCTCTCAGGTGATCCTGTCTTTGGGCTGACACACTCCTCACTCTCTACAGCCTTTTCCCTCTCAGTGATCCTGTCTTTGGGCTGACACACTCCTCACTCTCTACAGCCTTTTCCCTCTCAGGTGATCCTGTCTTTGGGCTGACACACTCCTCACTCTCTACAGCCTTTTCCCTCTCAGGTGATCCTGTCTTTGGGCTGACACACTCCTCACTCTCTACAGCCTTTTCCCTCTCAGGTGATCCTGTCTTTGGGCTGACACACTCCTCACTCTCTACAGCCTTTTCCCTCTCAGGTGATCCTGTCTTTGGGCTGACACACTCCTCACTCTCTACAGCCTTTTCCCTCTCAGGTGATCCTGTCTTTGGGCTGACACACTCCTCACTCTCTACAGCCTTTTCCCTCTCAGGTGATCCTGTCTTTGGGCTGACACACTCCTCACTCTCTACAGCCTTTTCCCTCTCAGGTGATCCTGTCTTTGGGCTGACACACTCCTCACTCTCTACAGCCTTTTCCCTCTCAGGTGATCCTGTCTTTGGGCTGACACACTCCTCACTCTCTACAGCCTTTTCCCTCTCAGGTGATCCTGTCTTTGGGCTGACACACTCCTCACTCTCTACAGCCTTTTCCCTCTCAGGTGATCCTGTCTTTGGGCTGACACACTCCTCACTCTCTACAGCCTTTTCCCTCTCAGGTGATCCTGTCTTTGGGCTGACACACTCCTCACTCTCTACAGCCTTTTCCCTCTCAGGTGATCCTGTCTTTGGGCTGACACACTCCTCACTCTCTACAGCCTTTTCCCTCTCAGGTGATCCTGTCTTTGGGCTGACACACCCTCACTCTCTACAGCCTTTTCCCTCTCAGGTGATCCTGTCTTTGGGCTGACACACTCCTCACTCTCTACAGCCTTTTCCCTCTCAGGTGATCCTGTCTTTGGGCTGACACACTCTCACTCTCTACAGCCTTTCCTCTCAGGTGA